>NW_009732535.1:10322-37739 GCF_000703405.1 Apaloderma vittatum | reverse complement strand
CGCTGGGACTGCCCGTGCAGCCAATGCCTTTATTGGGGACCACTATTTTTTAATATATTGTAACACTTGTAAAGCACTTTGCAACAATAAATCTTTTCATGATTTATGACATTTCCCCTGCCTCCTCTCTCAGCATGATAATATACTTTTAAAATAAACTTTATCAGTTTATACCTTCATTAAAACTCTATATATGCTCTTCTACGTCCCCAAGGCATTCACTGAGTCGTAATTGTTAGCAGCGTGTGACGTAAGAATTCGAGCCCATAAAACGCGTTCATAGACACTTCGCAGCATATGCCGTTTGTTTGGGTTTCCAATAAAGGTATTATGCTGCCATACTTTGCAGCCATAAAAGAGTAAATAATTTCAAAATACTGCTTGACAGGAGACTTCTGTTTTAAATGGAGCTTGGGTATATGTGGGAAATTGCTGGCAAAAGTGTACCTAATTGACCCATTGCTGTGCACGTCTTTCTGACTCTCATTTTAGCTCTGCAGGTAGGTCGCATCCTGCCGGGTGTTTTGGTGGGGTGGAAAAGGAACTAGATGGGGTTCCCTGTATCTTTTCAGTGTTTATCAGTGAGACCCAAGCATTCCCCATGGTTTGTTTTGTCCCAGTCCATTTGTAAAACCACTAGGCATAGGCAGCCATCTGCTGATGGCTGCATTACTAAGACTCATCTCCAGAGAGCTCTGCAAACTTGCCCTTCTCTTGAAACCCAAAAGGTCTCTAGGCCTTGCATATTCCTGGCCATCTCACAAGACCAAAATATTCATTAAAAACTTTGCCTTTTATACTCTTTTGGTTCCTTCATCCTAATTTTTCCCTACTTCCGCTATCTGACGCAGCTTCTCCCACTTTTTGATCCTGAATGCTACTATATTTGAAGTGAATGGGCTGAACGAGATGAGCAGAGATGGACAAATGAAAAATTAATATTTCAACTTTCTTTTTCAGAACACACTTTCATAAAAATGACATTGTGAAAAGATTTCCACCGTTTTACCATGAAAAAACCCTAAACCTTGCAAAATCCAATTTTGTTTCTTCATGAGTTGTATAAAAATCCTAATATAAGTTGCAGGTTCTATTGTTTCTGTTCACTTTTATAAATTCTGCTGTTAACACTCTTCCATTATTCAGGCAGTTTTAGCTTTGTTTGCCATTATATTGTCATCAGAGATAAACAGAAAAGAGGTAGACTCACATGTAAGCACTAAATTATGCCCCTGGTCAAAAGCAGAGTGCATGGTTGCTATGACTTTGAAAAATTCTTAGGCTAAAGTATTTCTGAATATTCTAAAGCAGCAGTTTTGTCTCAGCTTTCTGCTTTCTACCACACAAAGTCCCAATACTACAGGCACACAACTGAATAACTGAATACACACAGATAATTCCACTGAATTCAATGGAATATGCACCTCTGGAGACGAACATGTATAAAAATGCTTGCAAATGGTGGCTTACAATTTACAGTTTACTTGGTTAACAGACTTCTCTTTCAACAAGATTTAGTACCTGGCATTGCTAATCCTAAGACATTTTTTTTCCTCCTGTACTTTGGAGTAAAAGTGTGCACAGCAGAAACCTAGCAGCAATAACGGTGCATCGCTGCCATTATTTTGCCAGATTGCAGAACTGTTCATTGTAAGCCAGCATTCTGCTCTTTTGCCGTTGTTACAGAGTGTAAGAGATGAATTTTGTGGCGATAAATCTTAAGAGAAAACAAAAAGCATTGGATTAGAAACCCAACACTTACTGCTGGCACCAAAACCAGCGTTTCAGCAGACAATTAGCACGTCTGATGTTTGCAGCTCCAGATACGTTCTCATTAGAAGCCGCTTCCAAACCAGCACGCTGCTCTAATAAAGGCAAGTTAGATACAGAGAGGACCCAGTTCTGGTCCTGTTGTAACCGCTGGCAAACTCCCACAGTTTTCAATAATCAACTAGATTGGGTCCAAAACACAGACGTTAGATATACTATGAAAGAATGACTGTCTGGAATTTATTATGCAGCAGATATGCCACCAAACTGGAAATTTCACATAGGGGGAAAAAAAAATAAAAATCACATTGTGCTTTTAGCTTGGATAGGTTGGAAATGATGTAATAGAAGCATTATGATTTATAACAAATTTATGAGCTATGCAGACAAGCCATTCTCCAGGGATATATGTGGTAAATGGAGAATACCAGTGGCAAATAGAATTTACATCAAAGCAATCCTGCAAACCTCAAACACTTATTACTCTATTCATGACCTTTGTTAGTACACAGAAGTAGAATATAGCTTAACATAATGTTAACATTTACCTAAAATGAAACATTTCTGTTTAAACGGTTACTGAAAATGAGATGAAAACTTTACGTAAGCTACAAAACATATATTTTTGGCATTATGCATCATTATTCGAAAGCAAGTTGCCTTTCAAGGCTGATGTAAATTTATTGAATCAATACACTTCAACGCAAGGGGCTGCTTTTCTGATAAAATGTCTGTGGCGCACCTCAGAGGGCTTGACGTGAATCTATGTGTGATGTGATTGTAGACTCAGGCAGATTTTCAGCCCTTTTTTTGTGGACGCTAGCCCACATAGCAGAGAGCAGCATGTAATTCACAGCTAACAGCAAACTCCTTCAGCAGATATGTGGATTTCTGTACCGCTGGCCCTGAAATGAAGTTACTTCATACCCCTAAAAGGGGAAAAGCAAGGGTCTCAGGGTAGTTTCCAGGGATTTTTTTCCTGCTATTTTGCAATTTTTACTTTATCAGGCCTGGTCTATGAAGAAATACTGCAAATAGAGGCAATACCAGGTGAAATTCTCTGCATCACACTGGCACACTAGGTAGGAAGGATTTTGTACAGATGCTTGGCAAGGAAGGTGCTTGAAAGGAGAAGGAGGGCTAGAGGGGTAAAAAGGCACTGGCAGGGCCATGCAGGTTTCCGTTTCCTTTGACTTGAGCTGCCTTTCTCTGAGGTGACCAGTGAATATGTTAATCACCTCACCTCCACATGCTCTTTCCAGCAGGGCTAATTTATGAAAATTTTCTGGGCCTTGCATCAACCCACAGGTGTCCAGGAGACCATGGCAGTTTCCAGGCTGGAGTGATCCCAGTTGTGCTCCACCGATGGATGTCCTGAGCCAGTGCTGAGCAATCAAGGACTCTTTAGTTTCTTTTGTGGATGATGGATGCTGCCCATCTTGCTTGCATGGACTGGGCTTCCCTTAGAAAAATCTCTAGAAATTCTACTTCCCTTTCCCCTCCCTGATTGATTTTTCCATATTAAGAGGTATTTCTTTTGGCTGTGATGGACTTGTTTGTCTATGTTTCGGTAGATCCAGCATACGCTCTTTTTCTAGGTGTGATCATGAGAACAAATTAGAAAATTAGATGCCTGTGAGAACACTAAAACACTGCAAACCCTCTAGATGCTGAATTATGTCAAAAGGAACATTGATGGTAATAAATGCCTCCTGTTGCCAGCAGGTTGAGGGAGGTGATCCTTTCCCTCAGCGCTGGTGAGACCACATCTGGGGCGCTGTGTTGAGGTGTAGGCTCCAGTAAAAGAGAGACATGGACTGGAGAGAGTTCAACAAAGGATCACATAGATGATGAAGGGACAGGAACATGTCTCTTGTGGGGACAGGCTAAGAGAGCTGGGACTGTTCGGCCTGGAGAAGAAAAGGCTCAGGGGGATCTTAGCAGTTTCTATAAATACCTGAAGGGAGCATGCAAGGCAGAAAGAGGTGGTGCCCAGTGACGGGACCAGAGGCAATGGGCACAAACTGAAACGCAAGAGGTTACTCCTGATCATGAAGAAACACTTTTCACTGCAAGGATGACTGAGTACTGGCACAGGTTGTCCAGAAAGGTTGTGGAGTCTCCCACCTTGGAGAGGTTAATATATTTAAAAATATAATTAGGTATTGTATAGCCATCGACATCAGTGGAACTCATTCTTGGCAGCTGTGACATAGCAAAGGATGTTTGCCTGGCTTAATGCAGCTGTTTCAAATGGAATAAAACTGTGACCTCCTATGCCTTTCACATGGAAGTGGCGATACATGATTAGAAAATGAGATTTTCCAAGAAAAAGAATATCAAAATATACATATTGCATTTTCTGAAAGTTCAGGAGTTCCTCTGAAATCATAAAAATGGAATACTGAAAACTACCTCCTCCCCTACATCTCCAAGTTGCATTTTCCTAAAACTTGGAATACAAGAGACTTAGACACACATTTTTCAGCAGAACCTCCTTGATCAGCTTTTGCGGAAGATCCATGATGATTCATTTTGACCACACAAGTCAAATGAAACACTATGGGAAGTTTTACTCATCTCCAAATTCTGCAGACCTGCTTCAGACTACAAATTCCTCCTTCTTGATGGGGTAGCAGCAAGAGTCATGCAGTCAGCCAGCATCTCCAGGGGTTGGCTGCACCATCCTAGGACACAGGAATTGAAGGAAACTCAATGAGAGCATCGAATTGAGAACCCTCAATCTGAAGAGCAATTGTCTGAATGGGTTATTCCCCTAAGATCGCTCCCGCCATTCTTTTAACATTCAGTCGCCCAACATGAGACTGAATGGATTTTAAGTCTTCATGAAAACAATGGTATATTTATCTCAGACTTAATCAACAAAGAAAAAGAAGGATGCTACAAGAGTAAGCTATTCAAACGTAAGTGTAATGTTGGATGTCAAACAATAGCATATTGTAAGTAATACCAAAAAAGGGTTTACTCCTATAGCAACATTTAGGGAAAACATATGATAACAATAAAAATGATTTCCACAACCTTTTCACCACTTATTCCATGTGGGAACGATAAGTGATACTCCTGGTGTACATTTTTAAAGAAATATTCCTTTCAAATTATACATTACAAGCTTTGTGCACTGAGCCTCCATTGTGCGTGTGTTCTCCGTTATTACTTTTCTGGAACGTGAACTGTATTAGGAACATCAGTGTGTAAACTCCATTCGAGCTCATTTAAAGTCATTTCAAGGGATTATTTGTAGTCCTGCGATCTACCAGAATTAAGCGAAGGGTTTGGTTTTGAGTCAACTTCCCCTAGTTGCCATTTGAGCACAAATATTACAGTTTGTTCTTTTTTAAATCAACACCGGATGAGGCCATTAAATAATATACATTCGTTAAACAGATCATGGCCATGATCTGCATCAAGGCACTGCCAAGAACATATATATGTGTATTATTGCTCAGTTCTGTGTTCTGACTGACATTTTTAAGCCTGCGTCAATTCACAGCAATAGTTTTACAGCCAGAAAAAAAGTGGATGAGCAAAGGATTTTGTTTTATTAAAGGATTCCTCCAGCAGCAAGACACATGCCTCTATCAGTAGGCTTAACGAGTAGAAATATTACAGTGTCTTGCATTTCCATGCTTTTCATCAGAAGACCACAAAAGCTTTTGCAAACTTGGATTGCGTCAGTCATTGCTGCAGCCCTTAAAAGGGGTAAACGTGTACGATGGCTCTGGTGCAGATGGCTGAACTGATGCATAGAGAGCTCGAGGGCATGATTATATGAGCTGCA
The DNA here is from genome assembly GCF_000703405.1 of Apaloderma vittatum. Classification (NCBI taxonomy): domain Eukaryota; kingdom Metazoa; phylum Chordata; class Aves; order Trogoniformes; family Trogonidae; genus Apaloderma; species Apaloderma vittatum. The sequence goes on along the minus strand of NW_009732535.1, from coordinate 32,167 downwards.
GTCACACCTTTGATGGCAGCATGGACGTAAAGACTTGTTCCAGATCACACAGGCAAACCGTGGCAAAGTTTGACACGACATGAACAGCAACTCCTTTGTTCTAGTCTGGCCTCCTTGAGCTGGGTTTCATTATGCTGCTTTCCTCATATCCCTTTCTCTTAAATACTGGACTAGATCAGACAATGAGATTTTTATGAAATGTAAAGTCTTCTTCTCAACTCCCTAAATCCTTTTTAAAAGAGGGATGGTTCAGTGATTGTATCTTGTGTTACTAGCCTGCCCTCACATTTCAATTAACAGGGCTGTCATTTCTTTCTGCTTGTCCCTGTATTTCATGTTGCCAAAAATAGCTTTTAAATATGAGATTTTTGCCTACAGAAAAAGCAGCAATTTCGGCAGAGCAGAAAAGCACAAAGACAGAGAGAAGCTGTATTTTACTCCTCCACTTTTCTTTCCTCTTCATTGCTCTCAGAGTTATGCTCAGGTTTATCTGAAGTTGGGGAGTGTAAAGGAGCCTAGGCTGCTATTTGTAACATTGCTTTCTATGTTCCCTTTTCATTTAAGATTTTGAGCTTCAAATCAAAGGCACACATTTGCAAGTGGCCAAACCTAGGTGCTCCTTAGCCTTTCCCAGCTTGAGGTGGTCTGGCAAAAGGATTTCCTTTCCACTAGGCTGTTTTTGTTGGTTTATTCTTAAATTAAGAGTTGATAAAGTGTCATTTTTTCTTCTACTGTAAATCAAGATACCCTGGTCTTTGGAATTAACTCAGAATTGTTGGTCTGTACATGAACTTCACAGTGAGTCCCTCCTATACCCTGGCTGACATTTTCCCATTAATTTCTTTTTCCCTTTCATCCATTCATTGGCTGATGAGCCTATAAATACACTTCATCTGCTTTTACTTTGCTTTTTAAGCATAAACCAATACTGAACATGTTGACTTGATTATGTCCAGAGGCAAAAGCCTTGCATGTTTCTTAAGTCACAGCAATAGCTTGAAACTTGACTTTCTGCTCCTTCAGTCTGTTAGGATAATCAGCGGATCACCTCCTCCTATGCCCAGAGTAAATAGTGTCGTGCAGAAGAAATACCATCTTTGAAAAGCGATAAACACCATCACTGCTCACAGTCAAATGGAGCAAAGGGCAGAAGAGTGCAGGAAAGCAGTAAATAGTGACCAGGTGGTCCCCTCCTCCTTGCCCCGGCGTGCTTTGGAGGCTGCAGGAGTTTCCTTCCCTGCCCCCTCAGGAGACCTCTGCCCTCCCCAATTTCTACTGTTCTATAGAAACCGATTCTTTCTGGGAGGTGCTGTCAATTTTGCCCAAAGGCCTTCCATGCACTGACATCCCCTACCTAAATTAACGCTTCCTTCCTCTAGCATTAGTTTCCAGGAATCATTCTTGAATAAAGCCACTTGGCTCAACTTGTGCAGAGGGTTAAAACCCCTGTGAGGATCCCGAGAGATTTCTTCACATCTAACTCTTCTCTAGTGGTAGAGGTTAGATACCTCAGTGATTTTCAAAAGGTGTGGTTTGTTGGCATCTTTGACCTTTTGCCTGGTGAGACCACCACAGGCTCAGCTCAATCAGCGGTTGTCACTGCAGCCCTACCCGCAGCTGTAGCAGCTGGAGATTGGCTCACTAGCAAGCTCCAAGGTGGATAATGCCTCACGCAGGTGACCCATGGCTGAGGAGCTCATAGAGGTGGCAAATGACATGGGACCAAGATCCTCATCACTGGCCAGACGCAGCTCCTGCTTTGGAAGTGCTCCCAATGCTCCTCCAGACAAACACCTACACTAGCCAGCACCCATAACTTGAAGTTGCTCAGAACGAGATCTGCCAAGCTAAGAAAAAGCTAAGTAGAACCATCTGTTGGAGTTGTCCTCTGCAGAAGGGCAGTGATAAACCGCAGGGGCCAAGCTGGAGGGGTAACTCCTTGTCCAGCAACAGCCACAGCCGCCCCAGAACAGCACACGTGGAGATGAGCTGAAGGCGGCAAACATCAGGAATATAACGCATGTCCTGCAGCATAGTATTACAAGCTTTTCTTTTCCTTGCCTCCCTACCTGAAGCGTTTTTAAAATGAGAATCATTGGGAAGTAGCTATCCTAAAACAAGAAATGTAAAAGCTGTAGTACATTATTCCTAAGAATTGCAGATAAGAATCAGATCGTAAAAAGTGGTTCACTTCTGACATTGATTAAAATTACATTTTGCATTACATTTACATACATTAAAATTACATTTTGCATTATCTTTGCTCTCCCAGATGGTTTAGCAGATTTAAATGCTTCAAAGAAGTTAAGTCTCTTGCTAGCAAACATACTGCAACAAGCTTGATCAAATGATAGCTCTGATTCTTAATGCAAGTAGCTCAGCAAAAACAACATTCCTTCTGTATCATCAGTTACAGGCAGAGAAATTGATCCAAATCCCAGAGAAATCACAGAACATTTACCACTGGTTGTAGGGTGCTTTGGATTAGGTCCTCGTTTTGTATCAAGTCCCAGCTCTGTGCAATGTATGTATCAGAAAAGATGGTTATAGCCCATCTCAATACGATGTTTCCCATGAAAAGCAGCAATCCAGCCTCCGTGATAACAGCAATGCCGCGTGCTGCTGGAATAACAGGATGCAAAACATCCTCTGGAAAGTGTGTGAGTGCTCCTTGTCTGTTGTGAGCTTGGCAGTGTGTGTTTAAGCTGCTGCTGAGAGCTTTCCTGTAACTTTCATCACAGGAGACGTCGGGTCCTAGTTCAAGGAAATAATCTAAGTCATGCCCCTTTTCAGACTAGAAAACCATAGTTGGTTTTACTTTGTTTAAATGTAATTATGTGATCTGTTGTATTCTGGTTGTGAATGGCATTAAAATAATCTATCAGTAATAAGCAAACAAATCAAAAGACTGCGAGAAAATTAAAACAGGGCCAAACTGCTGCAGTTCCAAGATGAAATGATAAATAAATCCCCTGTCCTTCCTACCAAGTTTTTGCAGATTTCAACAGAAAAGGCATGTGGAGCTGAGACTCTGACAGGGAGCTTGGCCCTTCTTCCCACTGGCCTCCACGGTACTGAAAGCTTTTCCTTCCAGCTGCTTGTCAGTATCTGTAGCACAGTGGCTTCCTTAGAAGAAACTTTCCAAGAGAAGAAGTACTAACCTTGTGCTAGTTATCTACATTTTATCATGTGTGAAGATAACTTTGAAAGCTCCACGGCTTCTGTTGCTCCCTCTCATTTGTGTGATCAGTACGAGTTGTGTTTAACTCAATCCCAGCAAAGCAAAAGGGGCACTGTTGCCTTTCTCAGATAAGAACAGGCCAAGTGCTTTGCGGTACCAAATTTCCATTCCCAGATTTCTCCTCCTGGCACCCTTTTCCTGCAGCATGGAGCACGTGCTCTTGCCATCACAGCTGAGCATGGCTGCACCCCCTTCCGCATCCTTACTTTGGTAGTTCCCAAAACAGACCTTCAGCTATTCCCAGGACAATTGTTTCTTCCTCTTTTTCTTCCTCCTTCCTTGCACCCTCCACACCATTCCCCAAAGTGCTATTTCTCATTTTTTTAGTTGCTCCTTTCTTAAGTAGGCTTCCCTTCACCATGACAATGGGACAAGCCAATCCCTACCCAAGTGGATGCCTCCTGCACGTCCCATTGCACCTTGTAAGCCCGGGTGAGGTGTCAGTGCAAGCGCAGTGCTGTGACATGGTGGCACAGGGCTCTCTGCAATGTGGGCTTCAAGACTTTGCCAACAGGTGTGGACTCATCTGCCAAGCCAACACACCAGCAACAGAGTCTGTTGTTGGCTGCTGGTAAGAAGTAGCACAGGCATGTCGTGGTGGTGGGTTCCTGGGTTTCCCAAAACGCATAATCTGAATGGGACAGTGTATGTGAAAGAAGCTCAGCTTTGACCCCAACACTCAAAAGACCACACAGGTATGACCACATGGTCCGGGATACAACCGAGCATCTCTCTGAGAGAGCTCAGCTCACGTGCTCTGAGAGCGAGCACCTTTCTCCACCCAACCCTATGCTTATCGCTGTGTCCTCAGCGAGACAGTTTGGCTTTGATATATGTGTAGAGCACCTGAGTGCCAACAACGTGGCATAAATGACAGCGCTGTTCTCCAGCTGTATGACCCCAGCTCATGAAATAGCTTTAAGATCCCATGCAGAGAGAAGGAGCGAGCGCATTCTCCCATCAACCAGATTCCGGTTGGCCGTGGAGGGTGGGTGGATGCCAAGTCTGTGGGAAGATTAAAAACACAAAGTACCAAGCATTAATACGTTCTTGCAATATACATAGTGCAGCAGTATGTCACCCGGCCCGGCTGCTCCACGTTATTTATAACTGCTTACGTGGCTGATTCATGTCTCCTGAAAACTTATTGCCACGGCCTTGTTTTGAAAGGAATGCGGTGTCCCACTCCTCCGGCAGCTCCTGCCGGACCTCTCCTTGTCTCATTTATTAATTCATTCCCTGCCAAGAACAGCATGGTGATGTAATAACGAAATGTGCTTTGAAATCAACATGATATAAAGGACTTCTGCAAGGCTTCAGGCCGGCAAAGCACTTAAACACACGCGTGACTTCAAGCATGTGAGCGGTAGTCCCGTTGGTATCAACAACGCTACACATGTGCTTAAGTGCTTTGCTGGATCGAGGCCCACGTTTGACAGACAACTCAGGTTATGCCTTAAACAAAGAACCTCTTTGACATGGGATTTTTCCCAGAAAAACCCGGAATTTCACGTAATCCTTAGAACCAAGCGTGGAGCCAGTGTTGAGCCCACAGGAGCTGATAGCGAGGCTCCCATCGGTTTCGGTGAGATGGATCTTTTGCTTCGAGATCTGGGGCAGGGTGCACTTTGTGGCCTCTCTGACCTCTCTGACTAGGGGAAAAAAAATGACACCATTAGTTTTTCTCAAAGAATCACAAATAAAAACAACTGACTTTTATTGGTTACAGGCCATGTATGTGGTAGCTGTGCAGATTTTAGCTGTGTTATTCTTGCAGGAAGGTCTGCAGGAGTGAATCCCTTGTCTACAAATATAGACCTGTCAAGGTTGAACAGTTATGTTCAGTGTAATCGTAAGCAAAACTGACGTTTTATTTACTTATTTGTAACACTGGAGTGTCAGCTCAGCAGTGATTAAAGCTGTCAGTAGAATCAACAAATAGTGTAAAAACACCAAGCTGCCAGTCCAAGTTTCTGTTTCGTTGAACATGCTAGTTTGAGTGAAGCTTTGCTTGAATGTTTTGATGGTTTTGTGGCTTATTTTCACTAATTAATGTGCTTGGCTATTATCCTCTGGAGGCAAACAATATAATTGTCAAATAAAATGGCTCCCAGTCAGTCAGTCAGTCAGTCAGCCAGTCAGCCAGTCCTCCAGAGGAAATCCTATGCAACTGGTTGTGAACTTCCAGCTGATCTGTAATTTTGACCAGAACTGGTTTTTTATGCTGTTCAGATTTCTGTCATGGAGTTGAAAGTCACCCATCTAGAGAAGACATTAATCCAGGTTTAATCTCGGGAAGAAAATGTACTTGAAAGAAATGACCTGCAGTGTGTACTTGTAGAGAAAGACACATATTGCAGAGGCTGTGGGAAGATTTGCCTCAAATCTGTTTATTAAAAAGGAGAGGAAGGAAAAAAAGGGGAAACAAGGAGAAAAATCTACTCTAGCTTTTCAGACCTCTTCTCAAATCTCGAAGCTTAACTCAGGTTGGCCTGCAGATTTTGTTGCTTTGTTCACACACCAAATTTATCACTGGAAGCCCTTAAAATGCAGGTTCAGAAAAATAATTTGCTCTTGCTGCCGATGAGACAGAAGGTTTTTTCCTTGGTTACATGGATGTAGAGTGTAATGCCGCTAAATCCAAGATGTGTGGAAAGAGAGCTATGGAGCAATTGCTCAGAAGGTGTCATTGGTGTGGTGTTCCTAGGCAAAGAAATAACATTGCACTCCACGTACAGTATTAAAATAGCTAGGACTTGCTGTGTGACTAGTTTTAAGACACTTCCATGACAGCCACTGACTTTTCTGGTGGAGAAGCCCATCAACACAACTAGAGCTACGCGAGCTTTTTACAGAAGCGTGCTTACTGCAACACACTTCTTGAGAAATGAGTCAGGCGAGCGCCAAAGTGATCAATAAAGCAATCCCATTTGCATGGAGGCAGGACTGAACCTGCAGGAGAGCAGGCTGCAGACACAGCTCCGTTGAGCTGCCCATGGAAGGAGAACCTTGTGTGGGGCTGGCTGCTGCGGGGCACTACTGGCATCTGCACTTCTCTTCCTTCATGTGCCGACTCGTTGGCAGGATCTGCCTTTTTATCACAAAGCTCACATTAGGGCTGGTCAAAAATAGATCGTGTCTGCATGTTGCTGGACACCTGATGTTCACGGGCTGGTTTCCACCATGCTTGCAGATAAGATTTCCGTGGCTTCAAGTAGTCACACTGCCGGTACCTTATGGTACTGAGAGTCAAAAGTTCATCAAATTCTTCTCAAGAAGTCCAGAGGCCAAGGAGAATTTAATTTCCTTTTAGAAGTCATCTTAATGGTTTTTTACAATCAAATGCATTTGCAGTCATTACCTGCTATGCTTATAACATCTCCTGAAAAAAAAAAAAATTATCTGTGTATCTTAAAACAGAAACCTCTCCTTTTATTTACAGGTTAAGTCTAAAAAGTGTTTCATGTTTACCAGTTATGGAACAATGTTTAAATTTTAGTTTCTGTCCACAGTCCTGCCTCACTTATATTCTTGGACCGCAAAAATTACAATAACATTTATAACATGCAAGTGATGTTTTTGTCTTTACAGCTGAGTATGTAAAGACATCAAGACAGGAGCACCAAAGCTGTTTCCAAAGTACATTTGGGTAAAGACTGAGCGCAAATTTTTTTTTTTGTTCAAGTTTTTCTTTTCCATGCAAGGTTTCAACTATTTTTTTTATGATGGGGAAAAAAATAGTTTTCTTCATTTTGTACAGATAACAAAGATGACTTTTGCTGACCAGCTAAAATCTGATAACAATCTGCTAGTAGTACATGTTTTTGCCAGCTATCTATATGCTAATAAAATGCCAGGGTCAAGCAGCCACTGATATGCTTTATTCTCTCATTTACAGAATTATGGAATCACAGAATCACAGAGTCTCATATATTGGGAAGAACCTTTAAGATCATCGAGTCCAACCATCAACCTAACACTGATAGGACACTTCTATTTGGTTCCAAGAACACCTCTCATTTTAACAAAAAAATGCCTTCTGAAGCCCCCTTTCAAAGCATTCTGTTGCGATTTCCCGCCCTCTTAATTCTTTTTGTCTCACGCTTTCATGCTGCTGCAGTACTTAGGGTGCAGCCTGCTCCGTTGTGATATTGTTCAGCAGAAGTAAAATCCTCAACAGATTCCTTTAAGCTTCTAAGTCTTCCCTCTGTAAAAGATCATGAGTGTGAGTTTGTGCTCCTCTCAGCAAACAACGGAATCCTATTCATATTAAACAGCCATTTCCCAGCATGTCCTTTTAATTTTTGTTGTTATTGTTCTTTAAGGAAAAACAAAACTCAGAAAAATTATTTAGCCGGCAAATGCTCTAGCAGGGAACACTTGGCTTTACCTTAGGTGACCACCTACTCGGTAGGTATGTAATGAAGCTGAGGTATGGGGGGACAACATCTGGCAAAGGCTTGTGAATTACAATTTTCTTTTGCAAGTGGAAAACCATATCCTGCACCAGGTCTCAGTGGGGTTTAATGCTGTCAGAGCATACAAGGTTTGTTTTGATCTGTTATGGAGTAACACACATAGCTTTCAGTTCGCACTAATAACATCCCCGTGCCTGGGGTATACACCAATCCAGAGGCTACTAATTAAAGGTTAGAATTAACCAAACACAGTTCCTCTACAAAACATATGAAACTTATTAAAACTTAAAAGTGATGGCTGGTTCTCAATATAAGCAAGGCAAGGAATGCAGGAGTATTGTGGAGGGTTATTTAAGCACATTTTATTTCAGCATATTAAAAATTTCCTGTGTCTGCCTGTTCAGCACATAACATTTTAATGTTTCACGTGAAAACACAGCAAACGTTTAAAGAATCGATTATCTGTCCTGCGTATCATAAAATAAATCCCGTTTTCAGTATTACCATAAAGCTTTTTATGTTATTGTGATCTTGGGGAGTTGTTGTTTTTTTTTCAAAAGTTCACGATTTTAAAAGTAGAGCAGCACAACAGCCTTGTGAGCCAACTTCAGTTACCAGCGGAACATTTTTGGGACCAATCTCACAAAAAGCGGGTACACTCAAACAAATGCAGTGTGTCGCAGCTATTTCAAGGTTATGATACTGTTTCAGCGAGCAAGCACAACCAGGCACTCCTCTACTAATGGGATCCATCTACAAGCAGAAATCCTCTTTGAAACTGGGGGAGCGACGGAACCCACTAACATTTACCCTCTTTGCTTCCATAAGCCAGCACGGAGGGCATACTGCGGGTGTTAAGCAATTTATGTGTCCCCTAGATCTTCCTATTAACATTTTAAAAATATATCCTCATTAAGCCCTCCAATGTTATCTATGATCTTTGAAGTAAATGCTTTTGGTGCAGATAGGCTATCTCTGCTGGCAGAGCCTCCTTTCCTCAGCCGAGGGTGTCTTCAACACGTTGCAGCCTGTACCCTCGGCCTGATAATGTCTTCACATGGAGCCTAATGAACTCATTACCCTTAATGCTGTCGTAACAAGATAGCTTGTAAATGTGCTTATTTTTAATTAGGTCTATTCAGCTGCGTGAATTGAATTATATAAGACTAATTAATTAATGTAATTGAAGACCTCATAGGGATCGGGCTTCTCAGACTAGCCAGCCACACTTTTGTCAAATCCTGCTGTTCCCAGGACTAATTAAATGGAGACCTGGAAACAGCAGCTTCAGAGCTGGTAGAAAAACTTAAAAATCTCTTGAGGAGTAATGGTTACTGCAAGGTTTTTTTCCTTAGTGTTTTTTCTCACTGCTTCACCTCAGTACAAAGAAAATAAAAGGTAAGACTATAAAATCTGCACTTGTAAGCTGTTTAAAATTGGGTTAGGGTCCTATAGCTACTAATTAAAAGATAAGAGCTGAAATCACTGAACATAGATGTATGTTATTAAACTGTGCACGTGTTGGTTTACAGCCAACACAAACCTTCCTCCCACAGGCTCCTTTTTTTTATTCTTTTTTTTTTTTCCTTTTTGGATCAAGCTGAAACATTACAAAGACAACACCACCACACATTCGTGCAGCTCTGAGCACGACGGGGCTCTGCGCCGTGGCTGGGGCTCCTGGCCACTATGGGAAAACTGCTAATCCCCAGTAACAAATGTTCTTAAACACAGCAGTGAGTGTTACACCCCTGTTACCAGATCTGAGCCCTGAAGCCTATGGTTATGGAGCCCTGAGACAGGGAGATCTTAACCACTGCATGAGGATAAACAGAACATTCTCCCAGCCATTTAGCACAGTTTTGATCGTACCGAATCCGTACAGCATGTAGATATGGTCCATGGTCCCAAGGGCCGTTGTCTGGAGGTAAGCCGGGTCTGCATTGGCAGCTGATTCCCCAAGGTCCATTCATAGATACCTGCCAGCTGGACCACAGGCAAATCATTATGCGATTTGCGGAGAAAACTGAACCATTTAAAAGAAAATTGTAACGTGAAAAGTCATTTTGAATTGTATGTCCTTCAGGAATAAACAGGGTGCTGAGGCTTTCTGCTTCTGGCTTTTGCAAGGAAACAGATAGTAGATCTGTCATATAACTATCATAAATTAGTATTTGTATGCTCTTATAGCTATTATCTATCACACATTAGCATCACCTATGAGTAGTGGGCTGGAAATGAGCACAGAGCTTCAACAGGAGAATGAACATACAGTTTCCCGAGTCCATCCCATCTCTCACGCCCATGACTTCTTCAACCAGAAGACAGACACTATTTTAGGTTAGAAATTATCAGTAGCTATCCCCAGCTACTGCAGCCTTGGGTACCACAGTGGGTAAGGCCTGATTCCGGGGTGAGCTGCTGCAGACTGCTCATACCTGACATGCTCGAGCCCTATCTCAAAGTTTTGGCACACAGACTTATTTTTATGGCATGATATGAAGATATATCCCATCGTGTCCTACTGGGCTTGGTGGGAGCATTTATGGAAATGTTTGATGATTCAGGGTTTCCTTTGATACCTTTCATGTGGAGGAAGATCTAATGGCTGAACAAAGTCACTATGACTTGGGTAGTTGAGAGTCTGGCGCAGTGACAGAGTATTCACTAGTGTTCAGCTCTGTATTAAGTTTTGTCATTTTTCCACTTACGATTTGTTATTCCTTTTCATGTTTAAAACTGTCTTAGTGAGTCTTAGCACAGCACATAAGGTTTGTTTTCTGTCCTCAGCGAGGAAAAGAGCTGTTTATAGTTGACATATTCGTTCTTATATTGCCATATTTTTCAGTTCAAGAAATTGATCTCTCAGAGGATAAACATTGTAATAGGTAATAAAAGCTGAGAGCCCAGTCAAGGTCTTTCTGGTAAAGGATCAGTCATCTTTATGTGCAGAGTTTCAGGAGGTTCTCTATATTTGAGCCATCAGTCACATACTGGGAAATGAGCAGTAGTGTGTGGTGATGAATATGTTCTTTCTGCACAAAAAAAAGAAGAGGAATATTATGCTAAAGTAACTGCCCTCTTTGCCTAAAAGAAATACAATTAAAAATTATTATGCAACAGCATCCTTAGCCACCATAACACAGAGCAAACTGCAAGAGAAGGTAACAATGCCTTGCTCCCTTTCAGTCAACGCTCTCTCTCTGCCAAGTATTTCTAAATGTCGCAGGAATGTAGTTCATGTGTTTCACAGATTATGAGCTACTTTTCCCAGTGCTTTGACCGCCAGACACAACAGCATCCAAATGCAACACAATGGTAATTCAAACAAGACTGCAGTTTCTATTACATTATAGGTGTAACACTAGAGTGGGGAATGAGTCCAAAAAATGCCATAATGATTTCTACCATACAGAAGAAAATGTAGAGGAAATAAAGCGGTAAGATAAAGTGGAACACAATTAGCAGAGCTGAACCTCAAATCTCTTTGACAGATATAACTTAATCTGCAGGATGAGCTCTGGATGCCCAGCTGAGTACACAATCTGTAAGTTGTCTGTAATTTTGATTATTTTGCAGATAAGAATTCCAAAACCTCATACAAATTGCATCTATAGAAAGGATGCTTCTGGCTGGAACTGATTCTACAGTACAAGCCTTGTGATATGTCCTCAAAAAAGCAAAAGGAGAAGGAAGCAGGCTACAGGCACAGCTTTCTTGAAGAAAGTTCCTGCAGTACTCCACTCCTCCAGCTACTCTGGCCACAGTCCTGGAAGAACGCGTGCTCAAAGACTTACCTTCTTATCAAAATAGTTCCAAAGATGCTCTCTGATTCTATAACACAGAAATTAATCTTATTCAGAAATAGAGACACAAACTTTAAATAGTCAGATTGCGCCAGCAGGCACACAGCTTAGACAATAATGCTTAAGATCAATAATATTATTTTCCCTTCTCTGTCCTTAACATGATTGTGAACCTTCCACTCCTAGAAGCTATTTTCTTGCCTTTCTGTTTTCTATGAACAACACTTCCAATCAGATCTTGAACTGCAAATACATAAAACTGTTGTCAGAAAGTGCTTACCCAAATATCTCTGGATTTAATGTAAGCTTGCCTGCTTAACCTCTCAGAGGTCAAGATGTTTTGTAATAACCAGATTTCACCACAAAGAGGGGTTCAGGTGGTATGGTGAGGACCTCAGGATAAAATCTAGAGGAAGTTTGTGTAATGCCAAAGAAACTGGGAGAAAAAGAAGAAAAAGGAAACCTGGGCTTTTCTAGGATAATTCCAAATTTGGCAGCACAGTGACTCACATGAGTCTCTGTTCGAAACAGCATTATAATGGCAACTACCAGGAAGCACTGGAAAATATCCAAAGAAAGTGAAATGAAAATTATGAAATGGAAAGGTCTCATTTTTCACAGGAAATAGTGACCATTTCAGTCTGTCTGAATTGCAGAAGCAACTGATACAGTTTAGGAGATCTACCTACTGACACACAGGGTTCAGGTATCACCCCTTGCTTACCCTGACCTGTGCCATAGACTTCCACTCGCAGGTCACCAGCAGTTGCATACCAGAGAATTAAAGCCTTCAAGGGCTGCATGGATTTGCTCCAAATAAGTCACTGCCCTTAGCTCTTTTTATGTAATTTTATTTTTGTTTGTGTCTTCTTTTGTCTGCACATACAGATGTCGGGAAGGTGCTTTGCAGCCGATGGTTCTTCTTGCAAGCAGAGCTGATGGCACTTTCCACCTTTGGCTACAAACCATGGGTGACTTCTTCAGCATGGTGACTTTTCAGCATGATGTTAACCTGGAAGCGTCTCTGGCCACACGTCAGGGTTCTCAAACTGGGACCACGCCAGAAAAATTTGGGGACTTGGGTGTTCAGTGGAGCTGGGAAGGAAGGAGAGGAACTTCTGGGGTTGCTGTCACGCATATAAACTGCACTTCACGTACCAGACTCATCACTTACAACTTCAGGAGTTTAGCTGAGGTGCCTGAATTAGGAGCTTGGTCATTTCATGGTCCCTTGACAGCCCCAGGAGAGAAAGTGATCAGGCAGTTGTGGGTACTGCTCTCCTCCTGCCCACTGCTGAGGGACCCACAGGGCTCTACCTCCAATTCTGGGAACCGCTACAGCCCTTTCTGGAGAGAAGGAGCATGACCCTGTTGCTGGGATCCCGTTTGAGCCTGGCATCACTTCTCCCAGCCTCCCCCAGCATTTCAGGCCCGCAAGCCCTTACCACAGAAATAATACTTGTTTCTTCAGAAGAGACCTTTCTTGGCATAACAGATGCTTCAGTGTAAGCAAAGTTATTGAATTGAATTCCAGCGAGCAAGGGTCTGCCCTCGTTGCAGTAAAATGGGACAGCGTTCTTCTTACCAACGGAAGGGTGCACAAATAGGCTTCCCTGCAACACCCTGCTTCTCTGCAAAACCCTGACTGAAGAGGACCCTAACTTCCATAACCAAAAACATTCAGATAATTAGTCAGGGTTTCTATCAAGGCCCTACAGGGTGGCGGCCCACCACAATTTCATTTTTTACCCCTACACATTTCCTTCCCGGGAAGCCTCCACCCACCATTAACTTCATCTAAGATAATGCCAAAAGAAACAAAGTTGTCTTTTTTTTTATACATATACATAAAGCGTTCAAGCTTCTACCACAGAAACCACCTATGGCTCAGTTTTCACTCTTAAAAAACCTGTGGATAACTCATGATAAATACAAAGGTAAATAATACTGATTGCTTCATAAAGAGGATGCAGAACCTGCAGCTTTGCCTTAAACTGGCCTGTTTCTGCCACTGCTATTTTCTAAAGAAAACGTTTCATCACAGAGTAAACAGTTTAAAACCAGGGATTTTTTGAGGGTGATGGAAATGCCAGGTGGAGGATGATCCAACTTCACATTTCCTACCGGCTGCTGAAAATATGTTGAGCTTTCTCAGTTCTGGCTTTGTGAAGAGAACAGGCGTATGTGTCAAATTGAGGGGGAAGTAGTGTAATAGTAGGGAGTCTATTAGTAATATGTACATAGAAATCATAATAAGGCTGAATCACAAGTTACTCAGCACTTTCCCCATTTATAATCTTGAAAGCTTGTTATGACTAATGCGATAGGCACTGGTCTGGCTCCGCACATAGCTCTTTAAACAAACACAGACACTACAGGGCCAAATCGCTGCGTGCCAGGGCTTGCACCACCTAATTTGAGCTGCCTGTTATGGATACCAGAGCCTAGAACTTTTCCCTGGGTGCTGAGCTCCAGCATGTGGCAGGAGTCAGTGGTCCTTGGAGATGCTCCAGAAAAACCCATACCGAGGAGAAAGAGGGTTTAAGAGGTGCACGCCATGGCTCCTTCTCCTCTGAGCTCAGAAGCTAACCTCTTCCTTTCAAAAGCAGAGCAAGCTTGAGTTTTGTGCTGGCAGGGGCAGCTGTTTCTTTATACAGCGATGCAGTGGCAGGAGTGTTCATCCAGCACGTGAGACACTCAGACTCAATTTCCCCATCTGCCTGCAGCAACCTGGGCTCCTGCCCTCCCTGCAGATGGAGAGGCCATTGGGTAAGATGTATAAAAAGATATGGCAGCAAGATATGGATTCCTCCATCCCAAGGAGCACAAGAATGTGCCAGCTCCTTCTTCCTGGCCAAATAATTTCTACTTTCCTTAAACAACAGGAGTTCACAGAATCACAGAATGTCAGGGGTTGGAAGGGACCTCAAAAGATCACGTAGTCCAACCCCCCCTGCCAGAGCAGGATCACCTAGAGTAGGTTGCACAAGAACTCGTCCAGGTGGGATTTTGAATGTCTCCAGAGGTGGAGATTCCACAACCTCTCTGGGCAGCCTGTTCCAGTGCTCTGGTTGCCCCAACAAGGTCAGAGTATGTGGAAAATTGATGGATCAGGGGATCAGCCCCACCTCGCGTGCATGGAGTGACTACAGGACAGCCGTCACAGGGCAGCACATTGCTCTCTCTGTCCTGCTGCCCTTGGGCATTAAAAGAGCTGTTGCTGGGTTATTAAGTGACCTTATGACAAGGAGAAATACCTCCTCCACAGGTCCCAGAAGACAGACCTTCAGCCCAAGGCAGGCACCCACTTGCCCAGGACTCTCAGAGGCTGCCTTCCCCGTGTGTAGGAGCCGAGCTACCCCTGCCCAGGGTTTGGAAAGCGAAAAATCGAAGGGCTTCCAGAGTTTCATCTCCTGTGGCACTGGGCAGGGGAGGAGCAGCAGATTTGTTGCTCTTAGACTTTTAACAGCTTTCCAAACTCTTTTTGATTCTTGTTGGAAGTGCTCGGGCTCCTCATGAGGCCGAGTTTTAACAAATTACTGCTGCTTAGCTTTCTGTTCAGAAAGAGCAACCTGTTGTGTATAGCTAAAGCTCAGAAGCACTTCTGTTTTGAACTGCAAAACTGTTCCCACTATTACACATTTATTTTTTAATTCAAGGAGAGAAAATACACTACAGTTAAAAATACAAGTACCTTTGCTTTCAGTTGATGCACTTTCTGGAGAAAGGGATTAGTGCTGTACTCTAAAGATACCCTTCTCACAGAAAAATAAATAGGAATTCTGGTGTTTTGTCACACACACATCTAGTGTTTCAGCAGGCAGAATCTGAATTTCTTCGCATCTCATTAATTGCTGATACTCCATACATAGTCTGTATTAGCAGAGCTACTGGCTACAAAGCAACCATTTGTAGTATGCAATTTCAAAGAGGAAGGAAAGATGCTAAAATTAATTTATTTATCTAGGAATCTGCATTGTCTCCATCCCCATAACACCTGAGCACCTCACCATCAGAAATACGTTTATTTTCACAACTTCCTCATGTTGTTGGGAAGTTCTTATTATGCTCCTTTCTTAAACCAGTTTCCTTAGGAAACTAGGTTTCTGCAAACACACTGTCCATCTGCTGTCAGTCTCTTCACAAACAACTTTCGGCTGATTTCAACCAAATTTAACAGTATAACCCGCGCCCAGCTGTGAGGGTCTCAGGCCTTGCTGAGTTGGGAGAGCCCCCTCAGCCTAGGGCGCAGGGTGTCCATGCCTTCCCGTAGCGTATGCTCAGAGCTGTAGGGACACCTATGAATCCTGCTTCCTTCTGCAGAAACTACCTGGGACATGTCTGGAAAGGGGCGTCTCAGCTGATTCCTCCAGCCAAGCCTGTCCGTATGCAGTCACCATGAGGGCAGCTGGGATCACAGGGTGTGTCCTCTCCATCTGTACTGTGGGTCAGTGCCAGCTTCCATCAGTGTCCTTAGTAGGAGGAGCCTAACCATTCTCCCCGGTTTTATTAAAGCACCTGAGCTTGGCACTGCACAGATATAATAACAATGCAAAAGGGGTTTGCTGTCAGAGCTGCCACAGGGCATACCTGCATCCCAAATGGCGTGTGCTATGACAGGGAAGATATCCGTAGCAAAATCGAGAACTGAGCATTTAGCATTTCAGACCAGAGGTTTAGCTGCAAGCCTGTCCTGTTTCTACATTTGTACACTGGAAATTAAATAAAAAGCCAACCATAGAATGATTTTCTGTGGGGACACCTTTCTGTGCTTTGCTAGTTGTGGATGATACTTAGGTACTGTTGCATACTTGGTGTGTCCACAAGGAACAGACCAGCCGCATGAAACTATTGAAAAAAAATAGTGCCTGGCCTTGAAATTGTGTTTTGCTTAGCAGCTCTCATAATTTGTACACTTGCAACGGCAGCCTTTCCACTGTCTTTCCCTTATCCTTACAAGTAAAATGGCACAGAGCATACGTGTACACAAATATTTGATAGATGTATCTTAAGTCTATCATATGTGAAAATGAACAGTCACTATAGTATACATAAACCAAGCAAATGAGTGAAAGCATTTTGGGGTTTGTCTTTGCAAATGGAGTAAACAACGTTTAGCAGTCTCTGAAAAATTATTGCTGAAAACTGGCAAAATTATAATTTAATAATATAATATCCCCTAATTTCTTAGCAAGGCTGAAGTTTTCCCTTATTTGCTCTGCAAAAGATAAGAAAAGCATAACATTCTCAATGGACTAGAAAGTGTCTTTAGTATTTATCTGCCCCGACCGATGGAGGTTAAGTGCTTTTAAAAAGTACAGTATTCTGACATCAGTCTGACAACACTATACTCCCGAACTGTGCTTCGAAATAAGTTCTTTCCTCTTTCATTATTCCATCAGGATAATGTAACTAATGTGAGATACAGAAGTAGTATCATTATCTGGGCTGGATATGAATGATAAAAATGGAGGGACTATATTTCATCTTCTGTTAGTAGGTTTGCTATTTTTTAAATCCTTCTAAAATGCAACCAAATAATTACTGATTCCCATAGCAGTGAAAAACTTCTTTTTGTTGCAGTCTTGCGTAAAGCATTTTAGATGTTCTGCTGCTCTGAGCAGTGTAAAATATACTCTAGAATATGGATATTAAAAAAATATCATTTTGAATCCTCATGAAGGTCCATCCTCACGGTGTGGCAATGCGTTTTCTGCTTAAGATCATCTGAAGATTAGGTCTCCTCTTTTTTTACTTGAATCTTAACTTACCCTGTTAGGAGAATGGGGCCCTTTGAAGAAAAAAAAATAGGCATATAAAATGGGAAAAGTCCTAAGTGTCAGTCTAATTTGGATGTACATGGGAAGACACATAATTTCTAAAATTGATAACCATTTACTTAAAATAAGTGAGTGCTGATATGGTTTGGCTTTATGAAAAAAGAACTTCTTAATACTGTAATGTTAATCTGTTTTAAACTAATTCACTCATACTTGCTCAGAAGCTAATTCTCTTTTAGTTGTGACTCTCAGAGAAAACATAAATTTTTAATTTTTCTTTTGTATTTTCTTAAGAGCTAAAATGTATTTAAATAGTCAAGAAAGGAAGTGGAGTCCAAACTTTTTAGAACATATTTCCATTTAATGCAAACAAATCATACTTTGAAATACTCCATTTGTTTTCCACTTGGAACTGTCCCATTCTATTTTATGTGATGATTCAGTTATAACTCAACAAAACATACCAGTAAACTCTGATTTTATTTTAAATACAATGGTCTCTAAAACACGATATTTTAATGGCTTGCTTACAACTTTTTTCCTTCCCTTTCATTTGCAAATCACTTAGAGTTTCTTAAAATATCTATAAAAAATCTTCCCTGCACAGAAAGAAAGAACCCGAAAGAGTTGGGTATATCTTTCTTTAACATCAGGAAATGCATATAGTAAGAACATAAGAAGTAATAAAATAACTTGTTGAGAGAAAAATAAATATAGCACTTTTGCCTGGGTTAAATGTCAGATGTAAGGAAGTGCTGAACATCTTTACTTCCTACAGAATCACTCATCCTTCCTCTGTGGAGTCTGTTTCCAAAAAGGTTGTTATTAAATCTGGGAAAGGATGTGGCAGCAAGAGTTGGTAAAACACTTGAACACATGTGTATTGTAGACCTTTCTACTATGAGCAACATTTATTTCACAAAGAGAGCAAATGCAATGTCCAATGAAGAAAAGTAACCCGCCAGTTTCCATAACTGTAGCGGGGCTTAGGTAATGCACTACGCAGTGTTTGATTTAAAATGGTAAAATATTAAAAGAAGTTTTCTATAGCACAGTGTTCCTATCAAAGTGAAATGACTCATAAGAATGGTAAATTCAAACCAGATGGGCATAAACACTCACTGAAAAAAATCAGATATTTAGAGGTCAGCATGGGTCTTCATAAAAATGAAGACCTTGTCTGAGTTACTGAAAAATGAACTTCAGTGATAAAAAAGAAAACAAGAGAAAGTATTAGTGATTTTATTTTAATTATACAAGCCACTGTCAATTAGGAGAACTAACATTTACAAAACTTTACATTGCCATTTTAATTCGAAAAAGATGGCTGTGGCAGTCCTTAGACTTCAGACAAACAGCAACGCAGTGTCTCCCGCGCAGGGAGGCAGGGATGCGGGAGTTCAGAAATGCCACGCTAATATTCTGCAACAATCCCTGTGCTTCCCACCGAGGAGTAACCCCAATTACGGATTTGGATGGGACAGAAATCTTCCACCCCGACTCAGTGGCATGATGCCAACCTTCGCTTCCCTTTGAACCAGACCACGCAGAGGGGGAAAAATCTCTCATTCCTGCCTTCATACCAAAAAAAGCTCATTTCACCCAACGTTGCTGCTGCTCCGTTGTTAAACGTGCATGTTGTTTTGTTTTCCTTTCCTTGTTTCATCCACTGCTCTTTACCTTTTACAGATTGTCTGGAGCATGTACTTATTTTAAACTTTTATACCCTAGCAGAAGAAAAATATGTGGGCTCAAAATTAATATTGTTTTTGACTTATGGTGAAATTCCAGTAATGTTTAACTTGGATCACTAGACCTGCGCATTTTACAGAGAGCAGAAAGGAATATTTTTTGAGCCGAAATCTGTAACGAGAGTTCCCTACTGTTTTGTTCCTGGGATCTTGGACAACAAGAAAAATGATGAGTATATAATTTATTCCTTTTAAAACATACAGACTAACGAAGTGGAGAAAATAAGGGCTCTACCCATGGCATCAGCTATAAAGGCCTATGTTTGTATCCCTGTTCCCTGATTAATTTGTTAACTGCTACCATTCAACCTCTTAATAAAAAATGATTGTTCAATGTATATTACTGTCAACGATTTTACATTCCAAACCATAATCTCTTGGGGCACAAGTCAGCAAAAGATATGTGTGGCTTCCATCGTGCAGAAGCCCACACAATGTTGTGGAAAACAGTTTTTCTGGGCTTCTAGGGCCTCCTGCGAAAGGGCTGTAACTTTATTTTGCAGAAGAAAATGCCTGCACTTTTGGCCTATGTGTTGCTGCCATTAGCAGCATTCTAAAACTAATGGTTGGGGTGAAACTTGGCCCCAATAGCATCACTCAGAGCTTTGCTGGTGGGGTTAGAGAAGCTAGCGTTGCCTGTGACGTGCAGGGTGACGCTTTGCAGGGCAAGCCCCAGAGCTGTCATTACAGTATCCTGAAGGCTGAACAATGCAAATATTACACATCTTCCCTTTGGTGGCTCTTTCTGATTGATCCTTTGTTTTGCTGTAAGTAAAAACATTGCTTGGAGATCAGACCCTTTTAACAGGCATTGCTGCACACATATAATTAGGGAACTGGCCTTTGAAATTCTTCGGGTCCCAGCAGATCTCTCCACACAACTGCCACTAGTGGGATACTTGAGCATTCATTCTTAAAAAAAATGTTTTAAAATGTTTCCCTTTCCAGGACATCAAATACTGTGTGCATTCTCTCATTGCAAAATTGAGACAGTCCTCATTCACCAACCTACACTCCTACTATCACCCATTTATTTCCTAAGGCTTGTTTTCATCCGTGCTGCTTAGGGTTGAACACTACTAGCTATTTCCTATTAATATCATTACTGTGGTTTAAAATAGTTATTGGCAAAGGCTTTGCCATCTTCTGATCCAAAATGTTCTCTCGGTGCCCCTCAGATCCAAACCACCAAAACCTCTCCCTGCCAAAGGGTATAAACTGTCAAAGACAACAACAAATTTTCCCAGCTCTGAGCAGCCAAATGAAATCATAAGACTCTCGACACTTATGAAATATCAAGCAGTATGCATTAATTTCACTGTACCCCATTGCTGGCACCTGGTCTTGCACAAGGAGTCCACATACACGCATAAACACATGTATATGCATATGCATACATACACACATGCGCACCCTGTCATAAACACTGCTCCTTCAGCATCCACATGGATAGGCTTAAATATTTCAGAGAAGGCTGGAAGGAAAACATGATGATCAGGGTCTTAATGTTTCTACTTCCTTGAAACAGCACAGAGCTTTTTTTAAAAAACGCAGGATAACCCAGGGCAGGCATCAATGAAAGTCTCTACATTCTGAAACTCAGATGCCTAAAGCTACACGTGATGATTTGCAAAACTTGGACTTGCTTCTCTCTGAAGAGCAAGGGAATAAGAATTTAAGTGTGAGGAAGTAGCTGAATGGGCATGGAAAGGATGGATATGACGGGGCAGGGGCCTGGTGTAATGGCCAGGAAGAAAAGGCAACGGCAGTGAGGGTTAGGGGAGAAACGCTGAAAACTTCAGGCAAAAGGAAGATCCACGCTTGAGATGAAACTTGGGGCAAGTCTGCTCACCAGGAGCTCACACAGGATGGTGAGTTGTTTTCTGTATATACGGTGACCAAGAGCTGTGAGAAACTCTGCTGCATCATGAAATCCCAAACCAGCCACATGAAAAGACTGGAAGAGCACACCCTCGTCACCAGGGACTATTTCCTCCGTTTCTGACAGGGAAGCTTTCAGAGGGCATTCAGACAAGCACTGTGAGCTGGGAAGTTAAGGAACTTTTTGTATGATTTGGCATACTTGGGTATGGCCAAGGTTAAAATGTGTCGCCCTGAGTGAGAATCAGAGCGCACAAGGTGTCTTCTTTGGGTCACCCTGAAAGCCACTGGAGTCAGTCAAAGCAAAGCTGATCATAACCATGTTCAAAAGCCTGAGTGTGAGGAAAGAGCAGATAAGGAAGAGCTGGCGAAGCTGGCCCACCACAGCATGCCCTAGTAGGACTGACAGAAGAAGCCAAGCACAGGTTCTGACAGGCGAGAAAACCAAGGCACAGCTTCCTAGGAGAGTCTTGGGTGCCCCCAAAACTGTGGGCAGGTCATGGGAGCAGAGAGAAAGATGAAAAACTTAGCAGTCAGACAAGGCAAGGGAGTCCTGAGATCACTGCACAGAGCGGAGCTGCCAAGAGGCTGCCGGGGTGAGGGACTTATCCTTTCTGCTCCCTGAAATGACACAACAAAACAAATGCTGGAGAAAGAAAGATGTAACAACCTGGCAGAAAAAGGAAGGTTGCGGGAGGGAGGAGACACCAGGAAATCAGTCTGTTTGCAGAAGACTAGCAGGTCAGCTGTGCTGGCAGGATCTTCATAAATATTTCTCTTAATGCTGAAGCAGTTTAGTTTTTATAAGCATGGGATCCTCTCCTGTGGTTACTGAGCATGAATCAAAGACGTTGTGGCTCAGCACTCCCTTATTTTTTATTGTGCTTTTTTGAACATCCTGGGGTTGCACAGCCCCAGCAAGCACAGCAGGGCTGGATGCTGGGACCCCTCCTCTCCCCTCCTCTCCT
>NW_009732535.1:0-10265 GCF_000703405.1 Apaloderma vittatum | reverse complement strand
GGCTCTTCTCTGCTCTTCTCTTCTCTTCTCGTCTCCTCTCCTCTCCTCTCCTCTCCTCTCCTCTCCTCTCCTCTCCTCTCCTCTCATCTCCTCTCCTCTCCCTGGTGGAGGGGATCAAGGGTGGGCAGTCCTGGGTCACAGAAATCGCCTAGAAAGGGGGATTTGAGGAGGAGCGTGAGGCCAGGCCGCTGAGTGGAGGAGGCTGGTGGAAGAAACAGGCAGGAAAAGGTGCTGGGGTGACGTGGAGCCCCACTAAGCTACAGCAGTTTGGGCTAAGCATGAGGAGCTGCAGCTGTCCCGTCCCTGTCCCCTCGCCCACCCAGCTGGCCCACTGCAGAGGTGCAGCCCTCCTGCCTCACACCAGCTCTCCTTCCACTTGTCCTCACCATCATCCTCGTATTCCTAAACCTCAGGAGCATCACTGCAAAAGGTAAGGTAGGCAGAGCCAAAAGCTCAGCAAGGGCAGTGTATCCCCAAAGGACCGTGGGGCCAAAGCCTGAGTGAAGAACATCAGCTCTGGGACAAGCAGAAAAGAGAGAACATCTCCGTCTGAAATAGAAGGAAAAATAATGGAAGTGGGCCATTCATTTTTCTTATGTATCTGGCTGGTTTCACTTTCTAGTTTTCCTGCCACAATTTTTGAGCTACAACTAATGGGAATTTTCCAATCCAAACAAAACAAGCAAACCAAACAAAACAGCCCTGCGGGAGTACTCTGATGGGCAAGGGGGAGAGGCAGGCTTGTGAGAAGGAAAGAGCGAGGCTGCAAGTACAACACTCTTATCTGCTCTTTTGTTAGATGAATTTAAAATAGCCGTGAAATTTTTTTTAATTCTTTCTTTTGCGGGGTGCTGAAAGAGACAAAAATCTCATTTGAGCAGTGGCTGTGCCTAAGCTTATTTCTCAGTTCTGGTTGATAAAACGCACCGAACAACTCTGGTTCCCTAATTGCTCTGACCAGTGTGCCAGAGCCCTCACCTGCCTCAGGACATGGCTGGGGAGACATCGGACCCCCTGCCCTGGGACAGCTATCCCTTGTGAGCTGCAGAGCTCTACACTGTGCTCAGGCACATCAGGACAGAAAAGCTGGGCCAGGCAGAGCTGGATCCTCAGGTGGGTGCTGCCCTCCCTCCTGTGAGGCAGTAAACAAACTCTCCCTCCAGGTCCAGCCACACTGGTGGAGAAGACAGTCACCCCTCCACTGCCCACATCATGGCTACTCGCAGGAGCACTCCCTCGTCTCTGCTGGTCAAGACAACACAGTTACCTCCAACAGCACAAGGAGCAGGTTGCTGACAGCATGGAGCCAGGAAGGAGAGGGGGCGGTCGGTCACCTCCTCTGCTCTCAAAGCACCCACCGGGATCTGCCCTTGGGGAAATTGTGCAGGCAGCCCCTGCAGCAACGCATCTGAGAAACTCCCATTGTGCTCCCATGTGGTGCCATGGACTTGCCTGCTGTGGAGGTGGAGAGGGGAGGTCCTCTCTGGAGAGGTCCAGGAGCTGATACAGTCTCCTTGGTGGTGAAATTCTGCTGAAGACGGTGGTAGGACTCCACTGGATGTCAATCAGGCCAAGGTTTCATCCTGCCAGCCAATTACTAACACATTTTGTAAAAACAGGCTTACACAAGGTTCGGTCTTTAGGTGATTTCAGATTGCTTTTTCTCTGCTTTAGGAAAGAGATTTGCTTTTTGCAAAATGTCTGTGCATGTTTCATACTTTGGTTTTTTGGGGGTTGGTTGTTTTTTTTTTTGCATTGTCTTTTCTTATTTATAGACTCTACAGATGGAAAAGACCCATTAGGTCACTCAGCACTCCCTGCCAGGCAACTCTTCTCCAGCAAACATTTATTATGGTCTTATTTAGACTGGTTTCATATGCTCCAAACAATGAGTTTTCTGCCACTTCCCCAGCAGTCAGCAAGCTCATACCACTGACGCACAGGAAGGATTCCCCTCATTTTCTTCAGCCCATATCTCCCCTCTTCATAAGTTTCTTCCTATTTTACACTCTAATTCCTATTTATCGTGAGGTTTTTCCCTCAGTTTTTCTTATCACTAACCCCTCCATTTTCCATGGTGCAGAGAACTTACAAGACCGTGCATGCTGCCAGCATGGCCCGTTTATAAACCATGCATTGTGTAACCCCTTAGCACATGAATGAGCATCCCTTTTTCCCCCAGTTGTCCTCATTCTGATGCTCTCTTCTCTAACAATTCTCCAGTTTGCACAATACTTTCTGTTAATCGCTGGCCTGGAGTACAAAAGCAATAGCACAGGTGTGATCACACAAGGGAAGAATTACTTCCTCCACCCATCTGTGTGCTGCCTCTTGAAACACAGACCCAAACGATGAAGAAAGATCTGCCAGCACAAGGCACAAAAGACGCACATCTCATTTACTGCCAGCTGCCTCCACAAAGCGTCCTTGATGGTCCTGTTTTCTGTAGTTCCACAGCCGGTTGAATGAACTTCAGAGTATTTCTGTCCTATAGAGTTACTCAGATTTTTCCAATTCACTGCAGTTTATAATTTTTTCAATTTTAAAATAAAAAGCAAGTTGCTTGTAATTGTTTTCTCTATTCTCTGTGGCAAACAGTGAACTGGAAAGCAAATGAGCCTTACAGAAAAATCATGAAGTATGAGTATATTATATATAATGGCAGGCCTAACAGAATAACCTCCTCTTTGGAAGAATATTTGGACTTTGCCAATGGTAAACGAGTCAGACAGATTCTATTAATAAATTCATTCCAAGTGTCAATTTATAGAGGTTAGAGCCTTCTTCCCTTACGTTACAGAAAGCAGTGTCTGCTATTCCAAGAACAAATGAAGTAGAAATAATAGTGTCAAGAGTGTTAAGCATTTCTTCATCAAATTAAAATACAACTACAGAGTCAGTGCTAAATAGCATTTCAGTTCACATGAAACACATTGCACATGTTAGCACAAGGAAAACAAACAGAAGAAAGACATAAAGAAATAATTTTTTCTGTTTCACAATAAAGTGTGCAGAGCTCCACAGCTCACTAGTGCTATTTATAAAGGAAAGTAACACAAAACCAAAGGCAGCAAATTGAAAATACAGGAAAATCAAGACAAAAGCTAGCCTGATAACCACAAATGGAAGGGATCATCTTGTCAATTGAGAAGAAACATGAGGAATATGAATACCAGTTTTTTCTCTAAACCCTGAATGTTGATGGCTCCATCGTGCTTTAATTTTCTACCCTTACGCATGCCCTGCTCTGCAAACTTCCCACATACTTTCACTTAATTTCAAAGTGGAGTCCCTCTCTGAAATGGCACTGTAAACATTTCATTGTGGGGTCCCATGTTTGATGTCTGTCAGTGATTTTCAAATCAAAACTGCTCAGTTAACAAGTAAAAACCAGATTTCTTTTTGTTTATTTCTCAGCGTTGTAGTCTGCAGCATGAAAAGGAAACTTGGTGCTTTGTGATTCATGTATCACCCACAATAAAGGCTGGCATTTGAGGGTGTACCCACTGATGGAGGAAGAGCTGGATTAGGATGTGGCTGGTTTGCCCTCCTGCTGCGGAGTCACCACGGCCAAGAAGAGTAGAACACTGCCAGGGCAGTATGGCCTCCGTACCGCAAACCTCCAGCAGATGCTTTCCACAAGGTTATCATCTATGGAGCTCTGCTGGCCAAGTGGTGGTTTCAGCACTCACTAATCCACTTTCATGCAAAATCTACCAGGTTAGTTTAGATGGTTTAATTTGAATTAGCCCTGCTGCTGTTGCCTAAAGTAGATTAGGAGATGCTTATATCATTCCTCCAGCCTGAAAGAGCTAGCAGGGAGCAGTCAGAGGAGGGGAGCCTTTTTGGCGGGGGTGAAGAGACCTAGAAATCATCACCCTGTAGGCAGCCTGACTTCTCTTCAAGGCAAACAATTATTTTGAGTGGAGAGAGGAAAGGGAGAAGAGAAAACACAGCGTGTAGAAAACGAGAGGTACTGGTACAGACTGAAGTGGCTCAGAAAGTCCTTCTGTGAAGGCATTATACTGGATTTCTGCTAAAGGTGTTTGCAAGGCAGAGACTCGTGTTAGTCCCAGCTTGGTAGCTCAAGCATTTACTCTCATGAGCTCAGTTTATACACTTACTTGCCTGTCTCACCAAATGAAGCCCCAAACATGCAAGTACTAGGCAGTGTACAAAATAAAGTGTATTCCTGAACATTACAGGGTCAGAGCCTAGGTTGAACTTGGGCTTGTGCTTGAAGTTCTTTGCTGAAATAGACAATAATGGCACTACAATTCCTACTGTTTGGTAATGAGACATTGTGCAATGTGATGCAGAAAATAAAGATGAGAAAGGAACTGAAAAACTTACCTCTCTAATAAGGAGTTATGCCACTAGTATTAAGGTAGATGCTTCCACCTAGTGACTTATAGAAGTAGCTTATAGATTTTTACTTAAAAAAAAAGGCTGGATGGCAGCTGCAACAGAAGATGAAGTTACAGAAGAATATCATTCATCATCTGTAGTCACAAAGGGACACAGAAACTTACCTTACAAAGGGAGTCTATATATTCAGACATCAGCAATACTCAAAGTACCCTTACACAGACAATGCTGGCCCAGTGCACGCACTCTGATTCACCTCTGCATAAATGTCCACGGCACTGCTTCTGGCTGTGCTACCTATAGTCTTATCCCCTCCAAGCCAACATATGGCAGAGCAGGAAGGACAACTCCTGGTGAGAGGAGGTGTTTCTGACATCCTAACAGTAGGGAGGTCACCAGAACGGCAATTCCGTCAAATGTACTGCTGAACTTTTCCTTCAGTTTTAAAACAGGATAGCTGTAGGGTTTTTTGTGTTCGTTAGTGGTGCAAATGCTTGTGTGCTAGGTCTAGCCTGCCAGTGCATTAGCTACAGCAGCAGCAGCTTCAGAGCCCAGTACTGTTGTCCTTCTCCTCTACGTTGTCTTCCTCCTCTCAAACTCCTGAGACTTTATACACAACTGTATGTGCAAAGTCACTGACTTGAGCCCTTACAGCAGCACTCAGAAAAAAGACATAAACTCCAAATAAAGAGAACTTCTCGATGTTCTACTTTAGGATTGCAGACTTCAGCACAGATCTTCAGGCTTTGATACCTAATGACTCTTTACAATAAATAGCAAGTAGTAAGTGGCTATTGCAAAAGAGTCAGTCTGCTGAACAAGCAGCTATCTAAAATCAATCTCATCCACTTCAAGATGTATCCTGAACTTTGTCCCTCTGTGGAAGTGCCACATCCAGGACTAAGAGGAGATGTCTGCTCACCTGGAATCTACATCCTGAGAAGGTCCTTAGAGGGTTGGCTGCTACTTATATCCTTCGTCCCCAAAAACTTCAGTCTTGTCTTTTCAGATACTGCCAGAGGAGAAACTCCACTAATGCAATAGATTTGAGGTTAATGCAAGGCACAAATTTTGCTTGCAAGGCATCAAGCTTTTCTGTCCTGTCACCCTGTGGCTTCAGCTACTAGGTCGTGGGCTCTACTGGTTGAGAAGGGAGCGTGTGAAAGAGGAAACTTGAAGAGAGTTCCCTCTGCTAAAAAACTTAATTATGTAACTCAACTGAGGCTTTCACAGTAGTTAGTGAAGTGGGCAGAAGACAGCACATTAATTGATACAGAAATAGTCAACAGAAATTTGATTGAATATTCCCTTGAGTTGTCCTTTATTTCACAGATTGAAAACGGAGCTAAGGATAACCATTTCTGATTAAAGTGACTAACATAAAGAACCTAAAGGTGGAGTGAATGAATGCTGTTCCAATTTCCCAGGTGTGATGAAGGATGTACTATCAGCCTGCAGTGGTATTCGACATGACCAGAGACACAATTACAGGCACCAATTGAACAAGAAAACCCAACAGAGAAGAACAGAGGAAGCTTTGAGAGCAGCTAGTAGGTCTTCTTTCTTCAGAGTTTTGAAGTTAGGGCTCCTGTTTCTACGTGCTTCCTCCTCTGTGTTCCCAGTTTCCACTGAACCTCATTTTTCTTTGGCTCTGGCTTTACTCCCTGTGGTCATTAAGGACTGACCTGCAAGGCAGTGAGGAATCTACCCTAAGCAGATAAGTACCTACCTTATCTTGAAGCCTATGGTTTACCCCTTTGAAGTTAATCAAGTATCTGCATGTTTAGCTGACTCGGGACTTAAACCAGCAAATGTATGACATTGACAGTAGAAGTCAATGACCTCGGTCCTCACAGCAAAAAATCAAGAGATAATGGCAAAAAACACTAAAAAATTGGGTTTGTTTCTTTTTTTTAAAAAAAAAGAAAAAAAAAGGCTTAGAGTTAGGAGTGTGGCCAAAAGTATGAGAATTTTAAAGAAGAAAACAGATTTACTTGTTTTGGTGTATGGTGTGTAATCTGTACATAGCTTCACTTCTCATGAACTACTGTAACAAAGCTAATTCCCTTGTTAAAAGGCTTGGTGTGCTCATCATTTTAATGTATTCCTATTCCCTTATTGCATAGCAGTACTCATTGCAATGTTAATGGTTTTGCTAGTGTGTTCTCTCTCATTTATGCTTTACTGAACAAACATATATCTTAAAATCCTCCTAGTCAATGAACTCTGGTAGCTAAGACACTGCTCTAGATCTAGCTGACGTCAGAAAGGAGGGAAAGTACATTATCATCTGGCAACTTCTAGCAATTTCCTGTAAATGAACTGTTAATTGCACTCCAATAATAGTGTCAAGCCATCTCAAAATGTAAAAAACTCAAATACAACACCATCAGAGAACTTGGCAAAATTGTGTGTCATTAAGATTCTTACTGATAACTTCAGCTACGGCAGGAAAACATAGGAAACAACCTTCTATCAACTGTGTAGGTAAACAAGGGCTTTGGTCATCACTTCCCCATCACCTTTAAAGGTCATCACCTTTAATGACCACAACCTTCTGAGCCACTCACCAGTTGCAAAGCCAAGAGGGACGATATTGTTCATCCGATCAGAAGTGCTTCAAGTCATTGAATCAACTCCCAAGGAAAACGTGAAACACTTCTTCAAAGCTCTTTTTCTAGATTTTGTACTGTACTCTAATTTTATCTGCAGTCAATGAAATCTCTGTACTTTCATAAAGTAAAATAGTTGGGTTTACAACACTTGAATGTTTAAGTTAATATTACTGTGTGGGTATGAACACATACATGCATTCACACATGTACAGGCATACATATATTAAGTTTTGGGGTTTTTTATGTTATAATCTATAAAAACATCACATAATTTATTGAAGTGCCAAAGACTTTTTTTTTTCCTTTGCTTCTTCTGACAGTTTCTCTCTCACCCACATGGTTTATATGAATGATATTTATAACAGAGCTGTTTTGATCTGATAGAGCTTTAGTGAATTTACTGCTGTTTCTGTCCCACTGTAACTGAACCTGACAAGAACCAGAAGAATCTGCAGTTTTATTTTGGGCTTTATAGGTTTTTCCTCACTCCCTTTTGTGATGCCTGGATGGGGTCAGCAGCTAAAGACAACCCGCACATTCTGTAATAACAGATAGCTGTTAGGCTGCAGGATTTGCAGGATGAGATGAATTGCTCCTTTGATCAAAACCAGGGTCAATTTGCCCTGGCTAATAATTGGTTTGTCAAAAAAAAAGAAAAAAGAAAAAGCTGAACAACAGAATTTATTTTTGCTTTTCACAATAAATTGATAGTTGTACTGGTCACAAATAACATATGCTGCATACAATCATTAGCCTTAACTATTTTAAATGTATTGCTGTATTTTCCAAGAATTTATAGGGGTTTGAAAATGGATGAGCATTTCCTCTTTGTTGAGACAAACATATGTTTCTGTTCCTCTTAAGATTTTCTCCCTAACACCACATATAAAAAGGAAACGGCTTGCCTAAGTGCTCTGGATGGCTCAGAGGAAAGATAAATGGGATTTAGTTTTCATCCCACTACGGAGGAAAGCTGTTCAAGCACTGACTTGATAATTAAAGTTGTTATTTCAGGGTAAGCACTTGGTAGCTACAATCAAATAAAAATTTGCTTTTAATGATTGGTCTTGGTTTTGATTTTCCCATAAGTGTTTTTACACAATAATACATTTTTGCTGATCTCAGACAGAATCCATTGCAACATCAATTATCATCGAACAAAAAATACTGAGGGCTTATGTCATGTGAACGACATGTTGTTTTTGTCAAGTTTTAAGGCACTCCAAACTCAGCTTCCCTGAAGTGTATGAACAAAACTTCAAGAAACTGCACTCCCAGTAATTCATACTATAGTCCAATACAAGCTCTTTTTTTTTTCCAGAATGTATCCACATTTATTAGCAATCACCAGATGGGATCCTAGTGTAACCTCAGGGAAGAAAACTAATGGCTTTCCCATCAAGTCATATTTGGATATGATCCAGTCACTGTTAACATATCCAAATTCATTAGGAGCCACTGAATCCAAACCCTGTTTAACGCAAAAAGATACTTGGGAAAGATCATTTTGGAAATTATTTAATTTCCTTCCATAGCAAATTCACATTACATCTAAAAGTGAATGAAAGATATGAGTCCTCTGTTTCTCATGAAACGTTCTCTAAAGATATCACAGCAGACCAGAAGCCGCATTCGTTCGTTCATATTTTTGTGTCAGGAAGGTTTCTGACAGAAATAAGTTCCTAAAATGTAAAGATTGTGAATAAAAGAGACCATTAAAATACTATTATTAATAATATTTAAAATGTCTCACATTTATTTAGAAGTTTAATTTACATTTGAAAAAGTTTTGCAAAAACTTTTTTGCATATTTTATTTTCATTTGTTGTTCTTCAGTGAAAGATGGAACTTCAGCTTCTCTATTTTTTTAAGCTTTAAACTTTGTTTCCAAGCAAACCAATAGAAAAATTTCCTTTCACTGAAACTGGCAAGTTTAGATGCAATATAAATTTAGTTTATTTGTATAGATTTATGCAAATTAAATCTATAACTAACTTACATTTTTGTCAAGTATGAATCTATTTCTCTAAGTTAAAAAAAATTATTTTCTTATAACATAAAAAATATTTTTCATTTTAAAATATCATTCCATAAATTCATTCAACTTTATCACTGTGTATTTGTCTTTATATTACCGTTTAGATAAAGAAATGTTGTTTTCCATGTTCTTTTTACAGAATGAATCTTTTATTTTTTTTTCTCTCTAATTTTGTATTGCCTTGCTTGTATCTTACTCCTGACACACATAAGATTATTTTATTTTTCTCAGCCTCAAGGAGAGTTGCAGGAATGGACGCCTTTGTTGTTGTAGCGTTTGTTGTTATAAGAACAATTTTTTTTTATTTGCCTTCCTAAAAATAAAACTACTTTATTTTTAAAATGTTTTTGGGTGAATACATAGAAAACAGTTGGAGTTTCAAAACTAATTCTATCCTAACACAAACAATTATCCTTTTTGGTGTTTCTAAGGTTACTTTTAGAATTTTAAAAAATCCAATTCATTTTTAACCACATGAAACTGCTGGTTTAAATTATTGCACATCATTACGTTTGGACAATGAAAACAACACAGGCATTTTTACTTGTCTCTGGTCAACTTCACTTCTGGGTTTCCCTGACACAGGACCTTAGCTGAAATCACCGCATGGAGATTTTAAAATCCAAATACAACAAGCAAATATAAAAGAACTCTCTTTCCACTGCGTTTCTGAAATTTTCATTAAAGCATTTCAGTTGATTAATAAGAGGCTTTTCAAGAACTTTCCTTTGGAAAACAAAAAGATCTAGAAGTTGTTATGGATCCCTTTGTGTCCGTTTCTGGAAAAAAATCTATGTTTAAGCTAAAAAAAAAAAAATGGGGAAATATTCCCATCAAGTAGCACTTTTGCTATATTTTTATGGGCTAACTGAAATCAGTAAAAATATGAAGTGGTTTTACACATTGAAATGTCACTCCTTACTGGGACAAAATATCTGACAATAATACTAGCAGTTTCTTTCAGGCAGTTGGGAAAACAGTGACGCTGAAAGCGCCAGAACTACCCCCAGCAAACACCCCCCAGAGTAACTGCAGAACATCGCTGGATTCAGCCGCACACGCAGCGTCCACCTTTCTCCTGCAATTCATACACGGCCCGATTAGAAACTAACGATATCTCTTAAACGAAAGCAACATTGTCCGGGGTGTCAGGAGACGCGATTTCTCACATGGTCCTTGAGCTGGGGAGGGGAACCGCGTTCAAAGGCTGCTCAGGCTCCCTCCCGCTGCCCGCCGGGGTGGAA
>NW_009732534.1:77039-135195 GCF_000703405.1 Apaloderma vittatum | reverse complement strand
CACCGTCCAGTGCCGTTTGGTTGTTTGGGGGATAATTTGGGCAGGAGCGATCGCAGGTGCGGTGCAGGGTCCGAGGAGGCGGGCGGGATCCGGCCCCTGGCCGGGGTTTTGGTGCGGTTTCCCGGGGAGCCCGGCGTCCCCGCTCTGGCTGCTGCGAGTCAGCCCCGGTAAACTCTGCTCTCGTTCAGATGCTCTTCGGTGGTGACAGACTCCGGTTTGTTTCGCGGTGGTGGCATCTGCTCTTGGTCTCGGAAAACTCTTGAAGGGGAAGGGATCCCCGGGGGAGACTAGGGGCTGCTTTTCAAAGCGTTGCGAGGAGAGCTGCAAGCGCGAATTAGCCCTAACGCATCGTTCGCCGTGTGTGCTCCCTGGAGCCTTATTTCCCGTAGTGCTTCTAAGAGGGGAAAGAAAAAAAGAAGAAAAAAAAAGAAAAAAAGCTGGCGAACGGTCATACCAGAAAGTTGTGTAGCTTGAAATGTTACATACGCTAATGGACCCGATTATCTAAATAAACAAACACAGTGATTTATAAGTGTCTGAACTATAATGCTTAGAACGAAGGAGCTCTTTAACCTTTCTTTTCTAATCTGTCCCTCGGAGATTTGGTTTTAAGGAGGGTAATATATCATCTGTGGTGCTGAATACTTGAGTTGATTACATTTGTAAAAGGAATGGCCTTTGAAATAATACTGAGGCATTAGGCGATTAATGCAGAAAGGGAATGAGACAGAAAAAGAGCAAAGATAAAATTTTGGGAGAAAATGCTTTCCCCCTTCCTAGCAGCCATGCTCGATTAACTTTTATCCAGAGTTCTTATTTTATTAAATTAAACTTCAGAAAAAGAAGGAAAAAAGTGTGCTCTGTGAAACCAGAAGCAAATCCTCCTTAGTCCTCTTGAAGTCTTGTCTGTGTTGCAGTTATATGATGAGGGGAGCAGTGTCTGTTAAGAGAATTTGCAGAAGCAAGCACTGTTAAAGATAGCCAGTAGGTAAATGGAAGTATGTTGTCGTTGTATGTGTTTTTCTTGGACAATACAAGAGCAGAAATTTGAAAATCCAGGGTTTTGTATTTGAAAAGTATTGCCCCGATATATACACACACCTGTACGTGAGGTGTGCAGCTTCATTATCTAGAAAAAGTGCCTCCCCTTACTGGAATAGTGATTAATTCAGGTGGTAGCTTGTTTAACAAGAGCCAGATTCTGCAGCCTGTGGAGCATCTTGTGTAAGGAGTGAGTGTCTTTTGCTCTTGTTGGAAAAAATAATAAAGAAAGAAAATAGTGAGTACGGTATGTGCAACATCTTGCAGTCCTGAAGTACAAGAGCAATTTTATCCTTAACAAGTATTTCAACACAGGATTTTATTAACATAAAATCAATATTCAGGTCAGCAATGTAGATCTGCAACTTTCGAATGAAAAGCTGATCTGTAGGCAACACATTGCTTATATGAGTAAAGGTTGTGGGATGTGACACTTAGCAAGCTCACTTATCTTTTGTTCAGTTCCTTTTATGAAATGTCATGTAATGAGGAAAAGAAACAGGTAATCCATTGCATTTTAAGGCACAGCGCTCCTCATAAGCCTCATTGCCAGGCGTTTGAATGTGAATGTGGCTTTAGGTCGTGTATTGTATACAAGTGACTGCTACTAGATAACTTAAGCTCTAAATTTATCCTACTATTAAAGTTATATTGATCAAAAAGTGGCAACTGGATTTCAAGTCCTAAGTAAGAAATGCTCAATAATCTAGAGATAATTTATATTTTAAGAAGCACTGTTCTGTGGAATCCACAAGAAATGCAATTGAGTTTTCCTTACTGGCTGCACTGTGGCATTGAGTTACGGAACTCTCTTTCCTGGGGCAGCGTGGGCTTCACTGGCACGCAAAGGAGTTAAATCTGTTTATCAGCTCATTGATGCTGATGGTAAAGTACTGTAGAGTTCAATGACTGAACAGGACACAGGCTTTTTCCTTCCAGTAAGGATGAGGATGGAAAACAGAGGGGCTTTCTCAAAGTTGTTTCAACACCATATCATTTGTAACTGCAAAATATACTGTAAGAATAAGATTAATAGACCAGTAAGACTTGAAAACATTGTTTAACGCTTAATTAAAACAGTAAATCATTCAAATAACATTACTCCTGCTCCTGTAGAACTGCCTCTGCTTCCAGAAGTTGGGAATGAAGCAGATTTTGGGCATGGGGTGCGAGGGTAGCTCGGCCCCAGAGCAGCAGCAGGAGGGTGAGTGTGTTGCAGCCCAGTGGCTGCGGGGGAGCCCAGACGGGAGTGATGGGGCAGAGCCTGCTGAGACTCACCCTCACCTACAGGTTGTCACACTGGGGCCAAGAGAGACCAAGTTTGAGTGTCTGCTGAATGAATGTCTGCCGCTGGCCCAGGCCTTGCGTTGAGCCAGCAGGGAAGATGTGCTGGGTGAAGCTCTGGCTGTAGAGGCTGTAGCTCGCAGGCTGCCCTGGCTGCTCACTGCCCATCCGTACATCCTGAGGATGCTCTCAGTTGCAAGTCATATACTGTGCGTAATGATGCCAAAAAAGCTTCTGCTCTGGTGATGGAGGAAGTTCAGGACAGCTTCTTCCTTGGGAAAATGGTGTGTTTCTAAACGTGTAAGGTCAAGTGTAGAGTCCTGCATCTGGGGAGGAGTAACACCAGGCACCAGTACACATTAGGGGCGCCCTGCTGGAAAGCAGCCCCATGGAGAAAGACCTTGGAGTCCTAGTGGCCAGTGAGTTGTCCATGGGACAGCAACGTGCCCTTGTGGCCAAGAGGGCCAATGGAATCCTGGGGTGCATTAAGAAAAGTGTGTCCAGCAGGTCTAGGGAGATTCTCTTCCCCCTCTACTCTGCCCTGGTGAGACCACACCTGGAACAGTGTGTCCAGTTTTGTGCTCCCCAATTCAAGGGGGACAGGGACCTACTGGAGAGAGTCCAACGGAGAGCTACGAGGATGATTAAGGGACTTGAACATCTCTTCTGTGAAGAAAGACTGAGAGAACTGGGGCTGCTTAGCCCTGAAAGGAGACAGCTGCAACATGATCTTATTAACATATATAAATATCTGAAGGATGGGTGTCAAGTGGAAGGGGACAATCTCTTCTCAGTGGTGCCCAGCAATAGATAATAATGATAATAGATAATAATGGGTTTAAGTGAGAACATGGGAAGTTCCACCTCAACATGAGGAGAAACTTCTTTACTGTGAGGGTGACAGAGCACTGGCACAGGCTGGCCAGGGAGGTTGTGGAGTCTCCTTCCCTGGAGACTTTCAAAACCCACCTGAACGCGTTCCCATGTGGCTGCCCTAGGTGATCCTGCTCTGCCAGGGGGGTTGGACTAGGTGATCTCTAGAGGTCCCTTCCAACCCGTGACATTCTATGATTCTGTGGTCTGTGTGACCAGATACTGCTTACCTTGATTAAAACATGGAAAGGGCAAGCAGTGCGCACTCACTTGTGTAATACTGCTACTAATAAATTCTAGACTTTGAAATCACTGTGCCTTTGAGTGGGCCCTTGGAGGCCCCATAAAATCCTGTTGTGTGCAGATGGCTCGAAGCCTGAAGATCTAGCTGCAAATTTGCTGAAGGGAGTTGAGGTATCCTTGGTTGCTGTTCCCTCATCTCCATCCTGATATCCTTCATGCTCTGAGTTGCCACACTGTGCCGCAGCTTCCCTGTAGGTCTCTCGCAGGCACGTGTGCCACATCCATCTCATCTTCTCCCCAGCCTCTCACCTCCCCAAGCCCCCATGTGCTGCACAGGCAGTGCTGCCCTGATCATGAACTGGGGTAAATACCAACCTGCACGTGTTCAGTGACTCACTCGATGCCTCGTGCTGCAATCCTCTCTGTGTTTTTGCTCTGCTTGTCTTCTGTGGTGAAGAACAACCCTGTGCCCACAGTTACCTGGGCTGGTGAGGGCAGGCTGGGGGTAATGGGACCTCTGAAGGTTGGTCCTGCAAAGGTGCACCAAGTGCAGGTGCCAGGTAAAGATGATGAGCAATGAGAGGCGTTCCTTCACTTTGTGGATGTCATATAACCAAGTTTTAATTAAAGCAGTGGCGGCAGATTATTAGGGCAGATAAATACTGCCTTGTTACATCCCTCTTGAATCGTATGTGAGCAGTATTCGTTTGAGAAGGGATGAATGAATAGTCAGTGTGAAGGATAAAGATCAGCATTGTTAATCACTCTGGAAGTCTTCCGTGGGAAAGTATAAACTCATGAGGAAAGATACTGCCCATAAATGTCATTTAAATGTTTACATAATTTGGGGATAAGATTTTGATATTAAAGGCATACAAGTATCAAATCATATTTGAGTTCCTGTCAGTGGTAACTATCTGGGATTGGTCAGTGGTGGGCTGTACTTCTATGTAATATTTTGCTAGCAGTTATGAAGAGCTCTTCTTCAGCAACACACAAATTAGTTGTTCTTGTCCAAGCGCAGCTAAAAATAGGAAATTTGTGAGAATACGTTTGCTTAAGGTCTTGTGCTTCAGGTGGGGTTACCTCTTCACTTCTAGTGTCCCTGGGTCACTGTTATCTAGGGTAGGGACATGGTGATATATCATCCACTTCCAATTTATGGCTGTTAGTATGTCTGCAGGGTGAGAAAGAATGACTCCAGGTAGAAAGGGGTATGTTCCCCCCACCCTCGCAAATAATTTGAAATGGTAGGAAATGTTCCTGTGCTGATCCTTGATTTTGTGATTCTCAGAAAAGTTTCTTTTGTCCTTTTCCAGCTCTCAGAATGTGATACAACCCTTTTAAAAAAATCTGTGTGCTTTCATGTAAATGCAATGAGGATGAGCCTTTGAAAACATATCTTAGCTGATGTTGATGAATAAACAAACTTGGCCAGAGTAAATCTTTTCATCTAACTTCAAGAGCCACACTGTAATGAAGTAAATATAGATGTACTTAATGGGCTTCTTTCATCCAAATACATAACAAACGCTCCAAAGTAATGCAAACAAATCTGAAATGGATTTTTAAGTGGTGCACTTTTTGTTTTTTTTTTTTTTTTTTTTTTGGTACTGGACCAGTTTAGTCCTGCCAGGCTAGGACAGAAGTGGAGTTTGCTCCCAGAGTTGTGGAGGTGCTGGAGTGCATGCCAGTTTAAACAGGAGGAGGCAGAGAGTGTGCTGGAGAGCTAGCTCTTCTCCTGCAATTGTTCAGCAAAAAGGCAGAAAGTGCTTGTTTCCCATGTGGTTTAACCCTTTATTCAATGAACTTCTCCCTGAACTCATCCTTTTGGAAGGCAGCTTGATGATGAGGTTTCAAGAGGCAGGGGAACCTGCATTGACTGCCATCTGCTGCCCCTCCACCGCAGCCCAGCTCTGTGCCCTGTTGCTGAGTCCAGCCTGCACAGAGCCCCTCCAAGGGTGGGACATCCCAGTGGTGCCACCACTTGGCAAGACACTGACCTACCTGGGGGGCTTGCTCTGCAAGACCTGTTCTAGCAGTGCCCCAGCCTAGTTCCTGGGCTCACAGAGTACTTGAGTTGGGTGTTAAAGGTGGCCCCAGAGGCCATCGTGACAGCTGTTGTAGACACAGTTGTTGAAGTATGACACTGGTGGTGGTGTTGACTTTGGTAGCATCCTGTTGGTTGGAAGTTGTGAGAAAGAGGAGCTCAAAGAGCAGGTCTGCAGATCTGGATGTTCAAAGTGTGGCAATGGATTTGGTTTCACTTTGAGACTTGCAGGATGACTGTTTTCAATGTGTTTGTAAGTAGATTAATGACTTCTCGTGGAAAGTGCACTTAGCAAATGCAGCTGTTTGGTTTCCCTGTCCTTGGTTTGTGAGAAGACCGATATGTAATGTTTATATTTCCCTTTTCACAGTAAGAGTGTTTGGATCTTCTCTTTAAAAAACACAGTTAGGAAATTATTTACTGTAAAGACAAGTGCTCTGTTTTGAAAAGGATAAATGCTGTTTTGGAGAAAAAGGTCATAACTTGGTCTTATCTTTTCTTAATAGGAAAAGCTCAGATCCCTTTGATTCCATTGTGGAGTAAAATTCCATGCAAAGCTGGGCAATATGGTTGTAAGAGTTTGAGTATTAGACTATTTAGACAACTATGTCAGCATAATTACAGAAATTCTTCAGTGTGAGCTGCTTCTTTGCCAAGCTCCTGATGAGTGGGAAGTACTACAAAGAATTATTTCTGTGAGTGTTGGAGGAATTTTATGAAAGAGTTTTAAGCATAGCAGACTGTTGTACTGTAAAAAACATAGGAGTGATTTACTGAAGTCCAGATTCATCTCACTCTTTGACACCTTGTATAGTCAGACATCCAATTTGGTTAGCGTCTGGTTGCGTCGTGCCATGTGTACAGAAGTGAAACGTATTAAAAACTGTTCAGCTTCGGATGTGTTCATCTGGGGATTTACTCATAAATAATTGATAACCCTCTGAAACAGAATCTCTTCATTACTCTGTGGATTGCTCACCTCTTCCCTCCCACGTTCATTGTTCTTGCGGGTGAGGAAGAGGGAGACACTGCTTTAATGAAGGTGTGCATCAGCCTCCGCTGCTCCTTTCAAAAGACCACCCAGCTAAAGAGCAGCAGTGAAACACA
The DNA here is from genome assembly GCF_000703405.1 of Apaloderma vittatum. Classification (NCBI taxonomy): domain Eukaryota; kingdom Metazoa; phylum Chordata; class Aves; order Trogoniformes; family Trogonidae; genus Apaloderma; species Apaloderma vittatum. Next base: position 128,597 of record NW_009732534.1, on the reverse strand, counting down.
TGACAAAAAGAAAACGTTTTATTGTCCTACAGAGGTATGTGGCTTTCCTGTGTTTTAGAGGAAACACTTAGCTGCTGTGTTTGAGACTTCTTTTTGTCCTAGCATAGAAGCAGTGCTTATGTTGAATTACTAAATCAATGAAATCTTTGCATCTAGGGCACTGCAGGATAGGATGTCAAATTAAGGGCATTCTGGTGTGCAGTACCAATTACAACTCTAGTATTTGGGCTTGATCTTTCAGGATTTTACTGCTGTTGAGTATCCTTGCTCAGACTCTTGGCTGCAACAGGACAAGCCTTTGTGAGCAGTAGTTTCTCATTTTTGCTTGTTTGAGTTCCTATTTACATTGAAGCCTTATGATAAATGCCCTTTCCTGGAAAAAAAAGAGCTTTTCTTCTACCGGCAGACTTAATAAAGTGTATCTGAGTTGATCTAACAAAATCTCGTTTTAATGGAAAAAGTGTCTTAATGTAAAATTAGTTCATATTTCTGATGCCTTGATTGCTTTAGAGTTATTAGCCAAGTTCTGTTACAGTCTTTAAAAGTGCTAATACTTGCTTGCAGTTTAATAGCTCTAACTATTACTAATGTACAGAAAATGTTCAAATTACATAATTGAGAGAGAACCCTAACAGATCTTACATCTATCTTAATGTGAGGTTTCAGATGTTGCTCTTGTTTAAATGAAAGGTGAATACTCTAAAGGCTTTGTCAGTCTGCTGTTTCCAGATGACAGCACTTTCTGTGGAATAACCACAAGTCTCAGAGCAGGGAAATCCCAGCTTTCAGCTTCAGGATTCATAGCTCTAACTCTTCTTTTTTTCACCTGGCAGGAGTGTGCATCTGTAGTTTTGTCTGGATTTGTGTCTTCCAGAAAAATACCAATTTCAGTCAAATAAAATGAGAAAAAAATAATCTGAAATAGTAGTCACATTCTGTCTGATATTGGAGAAAAGGGAGCCTTTGCTGCTGCTTCTATAAACCAAAAGATTAGGCTTCCTTATAAAGGATTAACAGAGCTCTCTTGTTAGTTCGTAGTGCTGTAGTCGAAGTGTCTGATTCTACATCAGTGGAAAATCCATTATCAATCAATGAAAATTTTGCAGCTGAAGCCAAAGGGATTAGAGACTCATCGTTTGGAAGTGACTGAAGGAGAGAAAGATCTGGATATGCTTGTTGCCACGTGGCTTGTGGGGCACCGCTGAGGTGTGGCCACAAAAAAATGGCAAAGGAAAATCTTTGGTTGCCCGGGGCAGGCTGTTGCCGTAGGTGAAAGGGCTGGTGCCACTGTACAGGGCTGCAGAGAAACCTTGCCTGGGCTGCTCCTGGTAGTGAGTTACGTCCAGGCAAGTTGATTTCAAAGTGAAAGAGGTACACAGAGAAAGATGACCTCAAGACCTCTTCTAGGGATTGTGCCATGGTGGGGGAGAGTTAGTGAGGAGGTCAGATGTGCGATGGGAGCAGGAGTTAGGAGGAGCAGTGGAAGAGGGGCGCGTATTTAGGGGTGAGGGGTGCAGAGGAGCACTAGTGCCTACACCCCTCTCTCTTACCTGCTGCCACCCAGGCATGTTGGTTTAAGAGACTGGAGTGTCAGGGAGATGCAGGAAGAAATTGCTGAGAATTTCTTGAGAACTTGGTTCTGATGGTGTTGGGGGTGGTGTCATAACAAATTGCATTGCCTGAAGAAGTTTCTTCCTTTAGTAAATAATAGGTACTTTTCCTTCTTATAATGCTCACAGACCAACATTTAGACTGTTGGAGCCTGCAAACTGTAAGAAAACGTGCAGTTCCAGACTTACTTTAGTAAGGAGTATTCACCAAGCACATTCCAAAATACAATTTCACTTTCTTTCAAAATGCTGCCATAGAGCTTAGCTTAACAGTAGCTCTGATCCAGAGCCTGGGTGTGGAGAAAAGCATGATATTCATAACCTCTGCTGCAACATTTGGTCTGTACTTTTCCAAGGAGGGAAACTAATAAATCATAAAAAACTATTCAGAGCAAAAATTACACTTTTTGCAACAGTTTGATAAATGTATTGTTTTGATCTGTTATAATAGGAGAGATTGTGTCATTTAGTTTGGCAATTAGAGAGATTGAATTAATTTCATTTTCCTTTACTCTTGTTAAATGCAAAATAACGGAGCACACATCATGGAAGGTTGGGGCTCTCTTGTTTATAGCTTCATCATTTATTAATCTCACACATTAGATGAGAGGCTTTATAGATTTGCTTGCCTAAGGAAAAAGAAGAGAATGTAGAAGGGCCAAACTAGATAAGTGTCTTCTATATCACACTTAGAGGTGCTATCAAATGTTGTCTCGTTTTTACTACATTTTTAAGAAAGGCCACTGCTTTTTCCTCAGAATGGCGAACTGTGATTTGTGAAGCTGTAACTGGTCAGGCAGAAATAAACTACACATGAGCATGCAGTAGAAAGGTATGTTTTGGCACTATCTTGGCCATCTTAATTAGCTGTCCTAGTTACAGGAGGAAGCCTTTTGTGACGTGTGCTTTCTTTTAATTTAGCCTCTTCAGAAAATGGTGTTGACCTAATACAGGCAGTGGTGCAATCACAGCTTGATGGTGGCAGAAGTGCTCTTCTTTCTTACCTTTGTGTAGCTAGAGGGGATTTGAAAATTAGATATTTCTCTCCATCTCTGCTACAAGTAGCCCTGGCACTGCCAGCCATGGATTAGTGAAATAAATCCCTCATGTTCATAGTGAAGTGGAAAGTATAAAGAGCATTTTCTGCCTTTTTTCCACCTTTTTAATGTGTCATTTGCTAGCTGGCACAGTGACCTCCATTTCGTGACTCTTGTGATGTGACTTGTCACAGAGCTTTTCTGTGTGTATTAATTCATCACTCAAGGGAATAGTAGCATGTGACATTGTGCATGTGGACCTGAGGTAAACAGTTACCTATAGACCACCTGTAATGAATCAGTCCTTCAAATATTATCTCTAATGCAGTTTGATTTTTCCAATGTGATTTTTATCTTCTCTCTATTTTATCCTTTGTTTTTATCCTTGGTAGTCAGATGGGATGTGTTGGCAGTGTAGCTGAATTTGGAAAAAAATATTCCTGAAAATTTAGTACATGAAATTTTTCAGTGCACTGGGAAATGTTCTTAAGTTATCAGCAGTTTACTTTTCCAGGGTACCTTGGTGGACAGTCCGGCAAATCTTTTAAATTGTTGTTCCAGTCATTTATATTGAGTGAAGTGAAAGCAAGAAGTAATCTTTTTTTTTTTTTTCCCATTCTTCACATGAAGACTTAATGTCATACTCTTGATTTACATTTCAGTCTCAACTGTGTATTTTAATTTCTGTGAGTGAACTGTGAAGTTTTTAGTTGTGACTCCATCTTTAATTCTGCCCAACAAGTCCAATTCATTTCTGGAAAGCACATAAGCCAGGAGCTGATTAGCATTATTAGTTGCGTAAGTGGTAGGGATGAAGTGATGCCTGCGTCTGCTTACGAGAGGGTGTTGTGCTGTGGGATCTGACCAGTCGTGAAGAATTGATGGATGCTGGTATCCAGATGATTTCTATCCTCCACCTCCTCAACCGGTTTGGTTAAAAACAGGCCTAGGGAAGTACTGGAGAAAGCAGACTAGCCCAGAAGCTGAACATTGATTTCCCACCAAAGTGAGAGGTCATTATTATGAGGAAATTAGCTGAATTATTTACCTGGCAAAGTAGGCAGATATCCAATAACTCAGCATTTATGTGTTTCCCATTTATTCAGCACTCAGGCACAAAGAGCATGTTGCAGCTGGTTCCTGACAAGCACATCAACACCTGTACTTGGCCTGGGAGGAGAAACGTGGTCTGAGAAACAAATGATGGGCCCCCCAAATTCCCATAGGGGTGGTCTTGACGAACCTGCCTGGAAGTGTTCTGGTTTCTGGCACCTTCAGAAGTGTTGGCAGAGTAGGGCAGGTGCCTGACCATGAAGCAGTGGGAGTCTTCCCTTAGGGGTTTTCTGGAGGTGCAACCTGAGGGTTTCATCCCCAACTGTGCACCATGGAACCTGGAAGTGCTGTACTTATCTGGCACCGTTGGACATGTCTCCGTGCAGAAACGAGATGGCCCAAGGAGCTGGCTGTAGCTACCGTGGGATGCCAAAGCCCTGGAAGTTTGGGCCTCATGGTTGGCAGGCTGGGAACCTGGAAGCCTGGAGCTGATTTTTGTCACTTCTTTGCTTCTCACAGCTGTGGGAATTACTGAAACATTAGTTCTTGTGCAGTGGTGAAATTAGCACAACTTGTCAGTTTTAATCAGCAGTAAGTAGTATTTTATTTAGGAAACACAGTAACCAAGAAAACTTGTTCTGAACTAGGCAAAAATTATACATTGCAGTGCTGTGATTCCCTGGGAAGGAGAATTTCCCACTATTTGCAATTTCTGTGTTCTACCTGGTATAATGTGTGCCCTGCTCCACAGAGTAGTTGTATTCTTTTATATAAAGTATTAGCCTGTATAATTAATTACTCCAATGCTTAAAAAAAGCAACGGCTTTAAAAAGAAAAGGCTTTCTTTCGGAGAGTCTAGAGAAATGAAAAATAAAAACCCCACCAAAACCCCCTCAGGAGTTTCTGTGCTTAAGCCATCTGTCAATAGGTAGTAATCGATTTTCTGAGGTGTAATTCTGAAATGTTAGTGTTCATCATTTAATAAAAATCATGCTTCCTGCAGTTCATCAGCAGCTGTCACTTAGAATGATTGAATTCAGAAAAAACAAGTGTGAATATTGCTGTAGGTAAATGACCAGAGATGAGAGATTTATACCTTTAAAACACCTAGCTACCTCGTTTCCTTAACACTCCACTGCCTGTCATGTGGGTCTGTGTCAGCCTGATTTTATGCAGAAAGGAGCAAGATTCTGCAGAAAAATTGCTATTAAGTCAGTTATATACTAGAGTGAGATTTCGGTGGCAGAGGTGCAGTGCTGCTTTCTCGTCCTGCAACTGGTGCTTCAGTTTCACAGCAGAGGAGTGTTGTGGCTGAGGGCATGCATTGTAGGCTTAAACTCACCTTTTTCTCATTCTTCTGCATGATTCTCTCTAGTGGATTTTTGTCCTTCAGCCTGGGCAGCGATGGATATTTGATACAGGAAAGGGTTAACTTCCAAAAGCATAATGTGGCAATTTGGTGGGTATGGAGCTTTAAATTAGGAGATGCTGATTGTGGTGTGCCCACCAAAGCTGTTCTGTTGCACCCCCCTCAGCTGGACAGGGGAGAGAAAATACAACAAAGGGCACATGGTTTGAGATAAGGACAGAGAGAGACCACTCAGCAGTTACCATTGTGGACAAAATAGCCTTGACTTGGGGAAATTGGTTTAATTTATTACTGGTCAAATCAGAGTAGCATAATGAGAAATAAAACCAAATCTTAAAAACACCTTCCCTTCACCCCTCCCTTTTTCATAGGCTCAACTTTACTCCTGATTTCTCTGCTTCCTCCCCCTGAGTGCAGGGAGATGGGCAGTGGCGGTTGCAGTCGGTTCATTAGATGATGTCTCTGATGCTCCTTCCTATTCAGGGGGAGGACTCCTCACTCTTCCCCTGCTCCAGCGTAGGGTCCCTCCCACGGGAGACTGTCCTTCATGAACTTCTCCAGTGTGAGTCCATCCCATAGGCTGCGGTTCTTCATGAACTTCATGAATGTGGGTCTGTTTCATGGGATGCAGTCCTTCAGGAACAGATTCCTTCAGCATGGGTCTCCTGTGAAGTCAGAAGTCCTGCCAGCAAACCTGCTCCAGTGTGGGCTCCTCTCTTCCCACAGATCCATGGGTCCTGCCAGGAGCCTGCTCTAGTACAGGCTTCCCATGGGGTCACAGCTTCCTTTGGGTGCATCCACCTACTTCAGCATGGGTTCCTCCATGGGCTGCAGGTAGACATCTGCTCCACCGTTAACCTCCATGGGCTGCAAGGGAACAGCCTGCCTCACCATGGTCTTCACCGCGGGCTGAAGGGGAGTCTCTGCTCAGGTGCCTGGAGCACCTCCTCCCCCTCCTTCTTCACTGACCTTGGTGCCTGCAGAGCTGTTTCTGTCACGTATTCTCACTCCTGTCATTGGCTGCAGCTGCTGTTGCATTGCAACTTTTACCCCTTAACTATGTTATCGCAGAGGTGCTACCAGCATGGCTGATGGTTTCAACCTTGGCCAGTAGTAAGTCCGTCTTGGAGCCAGGTGGCCTTGGCTCTGTTGGACATGAGGGATGCTTCTGGCATGTTCTCACAGAAGCCACCCCTGTAGTCCCCCATTACCAAAACCTGGCCACACAAACCCAATACACTGGTACGGTGCAGATTCTAAAGTGGAGCTTGCAGGAGGATGTAGCCAACGTGAGATGGAGGATCGCAGGTCACGTATGTGCTGATGGGAGTCTGGCGTCTGGTGGGACAGTCTACCTGTGGCTTGCTCCAGTTGATCAGGGCCATGTCCAGGGGATGCTCTGCTACAGAGAGCATCTAGGAGTTATTCCACATCCAAAATCTGACCTTGTGTTTGATAGGTACCCGGAGCAAAGCTCCATGCTTGGAGCTATTTGAAAGCTGTCTGGACGTGGTCCTGGGCAGCTGACTCTAGATGGCCCTGCTTGAGCAGGGGGGTTGGACCAGATGACCTCCGGAAGTCCCCTCCAAGCTTAACAAATCTGGGATTGCATGGAGGCACCAACTGCAGTTTTAAGCAGCTGTGCTCAATGGGTTGTAGGACCACCTGTGTGCCACCCTCTTTACAGGCAGACTTTTTTTGAAGAGAGTCTGTTCTAAAATAACAGTTCTCTAGTCTGTTCTTTAAGAACTTGAAGAAGTTTCTCCATTCTCAGTTCACTCCTGCTTTTTCACCTTCAGTTTTTAAACCACAAAATCTCTTACATGCACCCTGGATTGTACAGCAGGGATGCAGTATCTGTCATTGTCTCCTGTTCCTGCAGGATGCGTGCAAAAGAGCAGTTACTTCATCTTTGATTCACGTGTATATGAAAAATAAGGGGAAAAAAATCTCATTCTTTGTAGCAGCTTGAGCCTCTAAATGTTGGACAAACGGCACTTACTGTGCAAGCCTCTTTTCTTGCTTTTTCTGAGTATTTTCTTTCCTTTAAAGCCTGCTTCTTAGTAGCTCTGTTTCTGAGCTTTTTGTAGCAAATGTCGTGTCCCATCTCCTTCCACAGAATAGCAGATGAGGTGCTGAGCTCAATCGTCATCGTACTAATAGGCCTTAAGCGGTACCGTATCCAGGACTCGAGGCTGGAGACTTTAATCAACACAAGCCTACAGAGAGGGCTTTTGTTGTAAACCACATCGGTATGGTGTGCCGCTGCGTGTTTCCTCCTCCTGGTGAGTTAACAGCCGTCTGGAAATAAACGTCCCCAAATGTGCTGCTCTGTATGCGTGCGGGAACAGCAGAGCTCTTATCGGTGACCTTAGCCTTCTCGCTCTGGCTTGCAAGCTAATTTTGTATTAATTACAGGCATAGCTTTAATCTTTGTCAATAGGATAGTAACAGTAAAGTTATCCTTTGACTATTTATGTCCAGTTGTTTTTATCCCCTGACTCTCTGTTTGCAAAATAAGGACTGAAGTGTTTTTCATAAGAATTTATTTCCTATTCATGATTTTAAAAATTCACTAAGAGCCTGATCTTAGATGTATTGGTGCTGCCTCCCCAGTGTAAACAGTATTGCTGTAGTGCAATCCTTGGAGACCATAGGAGGCTTTCCAGGTCAGGATGAAGTTTTTTGAGGTGGAAGGGGAGCAGTCTTACTTAGCGTAAGTTGATTTTTTTTTCCCAAAGGAGAAGGAGTGTTTCCCGTTTTAGGAGGGGATAGAATCCAGGCCTTTACACAAGCCCTCCCCAGTTAAAGGTATACATGAGAGCTTAGGTACCCCTTAAGGTTGGAATATACTTGGAATATCAGAGACTTCAAAAGAGAAACAGCTGCATGTATAATAGAATGGCTGAGACCTCAGTGAGCTGCAAAATGGGTAAAACTTTCTTCTTTTAAAATTTGACCTGGGAAGTGGGTGTAGACTTAGGTTGGAGCAAGTTTAACCAAGTTTAACTCCTTCCTACAGAAAGAGATTTTGTCCTTGGGTTTTGGTACCTTAAGTCAGTGGTGCAGGAATCAAAAATGCTTGGGAGGATTGGAGCTCATTTAAATTAATTTTTAAATATTTGGGACGGTTCAGAAAGAAACCTCGTTGTTAATCAAAAGGCTGCAAAATTTGGCAGGCCAAAGTGTACGGAACAGTAGCTGTTGAGAAGATTTCCATGATAACTGAAAATGTAGATTTCTTATCACTTTGGAATTTGCATGTTCATACCCCACTGAGGCTTCAGAAGGCTTACACATGTAAACCCCTCATGCAGAGAGGTGACTGCATGGATAAAGTGACGCTTGGTGCTACATTTACTGTTTATTATACAATACATGTTTTTATGTGAGCGAAACTAACAATAAAAATGTGACACTCCTAAAGCTGAGAAAAAACACTCCGTCTTTTTATTATTCCATCTTTTTATTGCAGTTAATTGATATGAGACAATGATACTGGTATCTGTGGCTAATAAGATTTTTTTTTTTCTGTTGTACATTCTGTTTACCTTATACTGTGCATATGTGACATGAGAAGTGAGCTCCAAAATTACACTCCTGTTGCATTTAGGCAAACACACCAAGACTTCCAAGAGTTTCAGAAAATATCTCAATTATGCACCTACATATCTATCTTTTAAGTTTTAGGGTTTTTAAAGCACTGAAGTATGTTTCTCACACTCAAATAACGGTAGACCGGTTGAAAATAGGAGAAAGTCAGAAGGGAGAAAATTCATATCCTCAGGCTCAGCATGGGAGGCTGCTTAAACACATTGTAAAAGTCACATAAGCCATCTGCAGCTGTATATAAGCAAGCGGGAACAGTGGTGTGGTGAAAGCACAAATGTTAGGAGTTACTCAGACTGCAAAGATATCCTCGAGCATATGGGTATCTACCCCTAATGATTCCAACAAAACACCCCAGCCAGACTGTGTTGAATTGAATGAAAAATGGAGCGTGAAGATCTGAAAAGGACTTTGAAGAGCAAAGAGTCTGCAACATAAAAGTACATGATGAACTGTGTATGTATCTATGAAAAGGGGGATATCTGTAAGAGCACTGGTGGGCATGCAGGGTCGCCAGGCAGGACATCAGAAAAACAAGTAGTTGAATTGGTCATCGCAGGGGAATTTGGGCAGGTGTTGTGTTGTGTGACAAAGATGAGAAGGTGGCAGACTGATGAGGTATCACAGCAGAAGTGCTGAAAGAAGCTGGAGAATTGAGTACGGAGGTGTCACCATGTGTTGCGCAGAGCCAGTGCTCTGAAGAGGCAGCACTGCTGGCAGAAAACACACCATGTATGTGGGTGCCACAGCTGTGGTTTTTGAATCTGAGCACTAGGTTTCACTTTTAAAAAAAAAAAAAAAAAAAAGATTTTTTTGGTGGCAGGCAAGTGGTGATTTTGAACAGGTTGGCAGAGAGTCCTGGGAGGATGTGAGCTCCCAGGGGGACAGTTTCTCTCCCTAGCCCACTCTTATCTACCCCCTTTTGACTTCTGCTGCTTTGCTTCCAGATGGATGGGCACAGCAGTCCTGCCGCCAGTGCCTGCCCTCCTGCCTACAAGTCCCTAACTCCACTGTCTTAAGTCCGTTCTGCCCCAAAACTAGCTCATTCCTGGTAAGATATTCAGCTTCCCTCTGATTTGTGAAAGTGGAGAAAAATAATGGGAAAAATAGGTGCTTGGCCTTCCGGATATTTCATGAGAAGGCTGTATTATTTATAAATAATTTATGACTTGGAAGCTACACACTTTCTCCCCAGGTTATATGTCTTGTATAACTGAACTGTATGATTTACCTTAAATTGCCCATCTGCCATGCATGGTGAATCGCCGTACAACACCGTTTCTCCTCTCCTGCACAGCCTTCACTCGTGGATAAGAGATTTGCATAAAATGATTTCCTCATGTAAATGCGATTGGGCTGTGGCTCCAGCGTCTTGTTAGAACATATGTACCAATCCCCTTGAATGGGGCCGGTGTCTACCTCGGTAATTGGATCTATTTGTTTGTCGAGGTAGTTTCGGGAATTAACAGGAAGCAGGATGCGTGCACTGATGTACTTATGCTGCATCCTTCATAGCTTTAACTTAGCCCTAAGGCTTCTTTGAAATAAACAGGGGGCAAGGGTTGGAGTGGGGGTCGGTGATGCTGCAGCTCAGGCAGGGAGGCTGGGGCGAGAGCCAGAGGCTGAAGAGAGCTCCTTGGGGAGACCCCGGTTATCTACACTGGTCCTGAGCCAGGCAGCCAGCCCTGCAGGGACAACCTGCCCAGGGCTTGGACAACCAGGCTAATTAAAATGTTGCATAAGCCAGAGAGATAAGGAGCTGTGCCGTTGTGGTTGGTGTCATTCAGGCTATGATGTGGGGCTTCCTGGGGGTCCATGAGATGCCAGGGTGTGAGAAGCCCCTGCTTGAGAACAGAGGAACCAAAGCATCTCACGGACCTGTCCTGCACCTCTCTGCTCCCTGCCGTCTTTGTATCTTTCCTACTGCCGATCACTGTTTTGGGCTGAACCTCAGCATTCATGGTCGCTCCTCCCTGGCCTCACTTTCCTTGTTCCCATTTTTCTTTCTACCAGCTCCTTTTGTAGTCATCTTGTCCCAGCTTCTGCGATCTTCCTGGCACCTCCTTGTCTCCCCTTTACCTGAAGCATGAATAAATGAGATAATGAAACACAGGCCAGTCATCTCAATTACTTTGTATACGTATGCATATGTATGCCCTTACCCACTCCCTTGTCTCTCATCTTTTCGTCCTTTTCTACAGCAGTCTCTGGAGAGTGGGATTATCTTTTGGTTCGTATTTAGTGCGTTGATGCTGCCACAGTATGAATAACATTGACTAATGGTATACATATTTTGAAAAACGTGAGCTGTATTGCAGTGTTCATTTGGGCTAGTAATGATTAACAAATTGTCAAGTAGCCTAGCTTGTCATCACTGTCAATAAAATGTTTTTCTGCATTTAGGTTGTCGTTGCACAGCTTTGTGTTTTTGAAGTTGAAAGGGAAGATAAAATATAGTCAGTATGGCCTTTAATAATTATTTAATGCTTTTTATACGAATGTTAGTGTGTTCTCAATGTTAGTGTGTGGTTTTATGGGAAAGATCTGCTAATTTAGGTAATGGTGATAGTATTTTGATCAGGTGTATAGTAAATGCAGAAGTTGGAAGATGTTGGTTTTTTTAAGGCTTCTCCATCTTTCTGTAATCACCAGGTAGATAATATGAACTTGCCAGATCTAACATGCTAATGATTGCCTTCCAGCTTTTAGAGAGACAGAAATTATACACTAGCAGTGCCTGAACGAGATCCTGCTTTGGTAGTGTAATAAAACATACAATACTGTACTCTCATGCCATTGCGTAAACACCCATGAATATGTCCTTAGTCTTTCAATAGAGAAAATAATGAAGATGAAGTTAAATTTACTTTAGAAGTACTCAAATGGCTATTGATGGCTTAGGAGTGCTGGGTTATCAATAGCAGATGAACTGCTTTGCTGTTGTCTGACACTTTATAGGGGTCTCATGAATCATTTGCAGATAAAAGGTAAATGCTCTTACTGTCCAATTTTGCTCCCTTTAAATTGCTGCATTTTTCAGCTTCGTCTGCAGATTTCCTGAAGCAAGCTCTTCCGTGGCTGTGATGCAGGGTATTTTCTTAGCGAGACGTCTTTTTTTGAACTGTGCTACCTGATTAAAGGCATGTCTGTGGAGATCGTGGCGTGTGATGATCGTCTGCTGGGCTCTCTGCTCCTCAGGCAGCTTAGTGCTGGTCTGTGCTGGGCCATTAGGAGGAAGGTGAAGAAAACTGAGTTTGAGCAATATTTTTAAATATATCACACACCCTCAGTGCCTTGCAGTTGGGTCTAGACTAACGGGGAAGAGAGCACTTTGGCTGCTGCGCCACTAGTCATTTTATTAATCACGTCTTGCTGTATCTCACTCTAAAAGGATTAATTTGCAGCCCACGAATCCCTCTGTGATGAAGACAGCTCCTTCAGTGTTTATTTTCTTCTCAAAGGCAGTCAGTATAGGAGATTACTACAGAGGAACGTGGAGACCTTTAGTCTTTACTTATCACCATCTCATTAGGACTGTGTAGGCAAAGGAGCAATCTGAGGTAGCAGGTCAGCCTTCAGATGAAGAAGAAAAAAAAAATCAAAAAGTGGTAGAAGCTGCAGCAACAGTATTTCTGAAGTTGCAGGAAATCATCTAATTCTTAGTTAATATAAAACACCCCTAAAATTAGCAGAGCTTTTGAAATTGGTTTCTTTGTTTCAGAAATAAGCATTGCAGCCTCAGGGCAAGGAGTGGTATGAATTTACTGGGATATTGCTACAGAAGGATGTCTGGAGATCAGAGATAGTAACCTCACCTCTTTCTTTGGCTGAAGAGCTGTGAACCTGATCACACGTTGTTGGAGAGTACCTGGTGGACAAGGGAAAACTCTAGGAGAAAGCTTTTAAAAGCTTATTCTGTTTGATTTATTCTGAAAATCCATATATTACATGCTGCTGTTAGTAGTGTGTGTTTTAACCTGGTCAGTGTTCTGAATAAGAGATGAGGCTCAAGTTCTCCTGCACTTCTTTCAAGGTGCATATAGTGAATTCTTGCTGGGTACCTTATATCTTAAGTTTCCATCTTTAACAGTTGGACTTCTCTATCTAAAGTGAACACTGAAAAAACTATTACCTGAGGCTCTAAGGGTGATTTGGGTGTAGAGCCCCCAGTTCATGGGTATGTGGAATATCAGAAAATTGACTTTTATGTTTTTGGATGACTGCTGCTTATTCTCTTGCCTTTCCTGCCTCACCCCACCCCTGGATTTTCCCTTAAACTTGCTCTAGCCAATTATATGAAATCAGACGTTATTGGAACAACTATATCAGGCAGCAGTGAAGTCTCCCACACACAGGTTTTTCCAGTAGTTAAGAGACTGCTGTTGACATCTAAGTGTATTTGCTGAGTTGCTTTAGAAACTGCTTCTATACTGGGTCATGGGAAAGGTTTTCAGCGCCGTATTTTACCCTGATGCGTCTATAACTCGAGCAGCAGCCATCAACAACACCACTTCTGCAGCTTTTTCAATAAAGAAATAAATCTCACAGTCATTTTTCCTGGGCTCGGCGTGCTAGTTCCGTGAATTAAAATGCACAAAGAGAATACAGCGTGAAGGGATGGTGGTTATGTACCTGCCACTTTTCAAGGACATAATTAAGGGCACACTTAGACTAGTGGAGCACTAGGATCTGCGTATACAGTGCACGTATCAGGGCCCATCAGGGTAAGACTGGGGAAGGTGTCGCACCTCTTCTTCACCCTCTTCGTCCCCTGCAGCTCAGTTTCTGCAGGAACAGCACCTGGGTGTGGAGTTCAAACAGAGCCCCACAGGTACCTGCTTCACTTGCCATACTCCACAAACCTGGGAAGGAGTGTAGTGACAAGAGTGCCTGAGTACTTCTGGCAGGTTTTGGACCTTTATTTACTTCAGTGAATATTTTTTTATCCTCCTGTCCAACCAAAAAGGTCTGGCCACCTATCTTACTTGCCTTGTGTGCAGTATTGTTCCTGTCTTGACCAGCAGTTGAGGGTCATTTATTCCATCCTCGTGCTGGTATCTGGAAAACACGAGCTGTGCTGGAGGCAGTGCAAGAATTGGAGGTATCAACACCCTGCAGAGCTGTAGCTGACTCCTCACAGCCTCTGGTAGGCACTGTGTGAGAGATTATGGGGCAGGCCAGTCTAGTTTTCCACGGGGAGTAAGGGCTGCCCTTGAGAGCAAACCCTTGAGCCATTGGTGTGTCTACATAAGACAGCTTGAACAAGATTCACATCCTTAACAGACATGGAGCATTATTGTTTCATATTTTGAAAGAACTGTACTGTAGTATCAGTCCATTTTATTGCTCTACAGCTTTGTGCTGTTGGTATCAGCTTAGCTGAGAAACAAGGTAAAGCAAGACATATGTTCTAGCTCAGTTAATCCCAAAGCATTTATTTTACTGTGGCTGCATACGTGCCCTCCTTCATGGACTTAGCTCTGGAGGTGAATATACTTTGGTGATACAAAATTTTCTGCATAATTTTGCAAAAGATAGTCTCTTCTGACCTCCTTTTGACTAGACCTGTTTGTTTCTTCTCCTATGTTGTCCTTTCCTAAGCCTCTTTTCCCCACTTTTACAACTCTCATAGGTGTGTTTCCTTCCACAGCCACTCTATTTTAGAAATCTATCTATTTTCTTACTTTGCCTAAATGGACTTTACATTACTTTCCTCCTCTTGACTCCCCATCGTTGCCATCCTGTCCTGCAACTCTCAGGTCCCTGTGACTCTGGCCTCAGCTCTGTCTCCTGCTGTCTCTGCCAAGCCAGTGCTGATCTCCCTTTGTATCAGTTGCATGTTTTTGGATCTCAGCTCACCCTGTTGTCATCTAAATAGTTCCTGATCTCACTCTGCTCTTTCACCTGTTTCTTTGTCCTTAGCTTTGCTTAGAGCAACTGGCTCTCTCACCCTTCTTCATCACTATGCTCTCACCTTCCTTCACCCTGTTTTTCTCTCTGACTCCTTAACTATGCTCAGTCATCATCTTCCCCACATATATCTTAGTTTTGTTTTCCCCCTCTTGTTCCTGTTTCCTTACTCTTGTTCCTGTTTACCCAGGATTATGCCTTTTCTGTTTCAGAAGGCAATAAAATGCATTTCTCAGACATTAGGTTTTTTCCTAGGTCATGTCAAGTCCCTGCTGCGAGGAGCGATACTAGAGCTTCTCAAAGTAAAAGTGTGCCAAGACCTTTTAACTTGGGCAGTGAAAACTACTTTTCTCTGGCTTTATTTTCAGCAACATGTGCATCGTTTTAATGGAGATACCCAAAACGACACTGAGCAAGAGGTTGCATTTTTTAGCAGTTGAAAGTGGCTCTGGGAAGGGGGAAGTGCCAGACAGCTGTAATAAGCAGCATTGCTGCCAGCCTTGCCTCTGGTACTTACCATCGGAAAATGCCATTATAGCCTTGCAAGTCCTTTTTCTCAACATGCTGGCAAACACGTGGTGTTGGGAGGATTTAGCACGATACTGCAAATCTGTGGAGTCAGTTGTCCAGAGAGAGGGAGGGAGATGAGTGAATAGTGAACTGCTGCCTGTGTTGGTGGCTGGTAGGAATCAGTTGGTAAGTGAGAGCCTTTGGAGTTGGACATTGGGAGTCCCTGGATGGTACGACTGCATGAGTATCTATCTATCTCTCTATCTATCTCCTAATCATCCGTGCTCTAAGACTAGTTCTGTATATGTACATCAAAAAACCAAAAGACACCTTATGAATTACAGGAGCCTGTATTGCCATAGTCTTATATATAGAATATATATAAGTCTTATATATAAGAATATATATAGTCTTATTTTATAGAAGGGTCAGACTAGGATGCTGATATCCAGAAGAGGTTTGATGATACTGCAAAAAATTCACAACTATTGAAATAGGTTTTGTATTTTTAATGGATCGTAGCAACTCTGCCACCCTTCTATTGTGTAAAGTCTGTCTGTCATGTTGTACTTTTTCCTGGATAGGAAAAGGAAGACATGATCCCTAGTGAGTTAATAAGAATAATTCTTTCATGCTGAGGGAAAAAGTGAAAGGAAAAATGAGCTGCATAAGATTTGCCTGCGACATTTAAAGTCTAAATCTGAGTTTGTCTGAGTAATTTATCTTTGAGTATTTGCAGACTGGAGAGCAGGAGAATATGAATGAGCTCATCTCAGTTATGTCTGAGCTTTCTGATAGATGAAGAGAATTTTTGGTGACTCCATATGGCTGGAAGGTCTATCTGTGTGATCTCTCCTCTGGCAGATGGAAGATAACACTAGGATGAGCCCTTTGATTATCAAAGCATGGGAATTACTCCAGTGCAGTATCATCCTGAGACACCACTTTCTTTCAGATTGACAGGTGACGTTTCTGGGATGTCGGAGAGAGCTCATTTCCCCCTGCTGCACTGAACATGTGTACACCAGATTTTCTTTGGCAATATTAAACCGAACCACCTTCTGTACCTTCTGTATCTGTTGCTGGTGAGAAAATAAATGAAAATACAGAGTATCCATCTAGAGAACATAGCAAGTACAAAGGGACCAAAGGAAGACGATATGTTTATCAACTTCCTTAATATTTCTTTTACAATCTGCTTGGAGTCTTGAAGTTTTAATTAACTGCTTTTTGAAACACGTAAAAGGCTGACATTAACTGAAATCTTTCCTGAATGCAGAAGTCCTTTCTCAAAGAGTGTAGCAACTTTTATTTCCCACTACTGTTGGCTTTCTGCTTGCTCATGTGATTGCAGTATCCCGTTGAGCACCCTCATGCTTCTGTCAAGACTACTTTCTGCAACATGCAGTGCTGCATGTGAACCTACCAGCATAGTAGTGCCACATGGCACTTCTGAGGGGTTGCTGCGTTTCCAACAGGTGAGACTGGACCACTACGTTCATTCTTCAGCCTGTGCTTGTTTCTCATCTACTTTGCACATCACGTAGAGTCACTTAAAATACAGGTGCAGGGACCGGCTGTTTGCTGGTGAAAGGGCTGGAAGGAATGAGGTGCAGGTAAGGACTTTGGGTTTGTGTTAATTGGAGAGAAGGAGGCTGATGGGTGACCTTGTTGCTGTCTACAGCTTACTGAGGAGGGGAAGCAGAGAGAGAGGTGCTCATATACCAATTAAAGAGGTATTTGGACAATGCCCTTAATAACATGCTTTACTTTTGATAAGTCCTTAATTGCTCAGGCATTTGGACTGGATGATCATTGTAGGTCCTTTCCAATTAAGCTATTCTAATATTTTACATTCTGGACAGTGGCTGTGCACTGGAGTTCACCTGTGGTAATGATACACAGCAAACCATGAGGTTAAAAAAGTCATGCCTGTGAGACCACATTTACCTCAGTCCCCACTCCCCTTGCTCTGGGGGAGGTTAGGAGAAAGTCATTTGAGGTAGCCCTTTGCTACATGCAGGCTGTGCCTTTCCCAGTTTATCCATCCTTGTCATTGCAGATCAGGTTTTAGGGAGCTAGTGGTCTCAGTCACACCTTTGTCCAACTTCATAAAGATGTGTAGGAAGCACTTCTGTAGGGTGTTTTGCTGTCTGTCCATATGGGTTGTTTATGCATGAACTTGTCCCTTGTACCACATAACTGCTGCACAAGCAGCCAGTGCTTTGTTCCTCAAACTTGGGGCAGACCAGGAACAGTCAGGTTTTGGGTGGGGTTTCTGAAGTGAAGAATTACTTTCTGTGTATGCTTTGCTGCATAATTCACAGGTATGTCTTGCTTTGATCACACTGCCTGTTTAATTTTGCCTCTTGCTCAATCCTGGTTTTCAACGTGAAATTCTTAATCATAGGTCATGTCGTATCTTCAGGAAATGCCATTAGAGTAATCTCACTGTTGTTTTTTCGCTGTCTTTTGGTGCTCGCCAGTGCTAAACAATACAAAGGGGACACTGTAAACATTTGAGGTTCCAAATGTCAAACCTTAAGATCCTGTTACAAAGAACTTATAGAGAAACCCAGCTGCTGTTCTAAGCTTTGATTAAAATGAACATATTTATTGCTTCTTATTTTCTTTGTTTTATTTTAATATTTATAAATCCTTTTCTGCCTTAAGTGACTTTTGTAAACTTACTTTTCTATTAATATGCTAACATGGCTGTATGTATTTGCCATGTGATTAATACATTTAATGGTGTTTCGGTCTTGAGTGTGTGATTCCTTTGGCACTCCTTCTGTTTTGTTCTCTTTGCTATTCACGTTGGCCATCTGAGGTATTTTTGGTATAACATTAATTTTGATTTCATAGTTGATAGCATTATTATTTTGTCAAATAACCTAGTAAATTGTTACAGTAAGATCGCAGCAGCAGCCAAAGCACTGATGCTTTCTAATGGCGCACTTTACCTCTATTATCACTGCCCATTTCATTATTTGCAAGTTGATTACAGCTGCGTTTCTCAGGGGCTATGAAATATTCAGCAGCCCAGACTAGCCTGGGGAGAATTGCAGTCTTTGCAGTTGAACACCTGCCCTCAAAGGCAGAGAGGAACTGAAAACTTCTCATCTTTAAAACTGATGGGGAAGTTCCTGCTCTGCTTTAGTTTTCCCACAACACCGACTTGGAGGTGCATGCTAATTAAAATTTGCTTCTTTACAGATGCTTGTCCTTGAATGGGGAGAAGAGTACAAATAAATATACAACTGCTGCCTGTCTGCCATACTTGCCTGGCTACAGCAATCTTTGGAAAAAGAAAGAAATACTGGTATAATTGGTTGCCTGTGTGTCAGTGTGAGGCAACTGGCGTTCAGGGTGGAGTTGAGAAAAAAAGCTCTCTGTTAAGGGCAAAAATTAACACTACCAATTATGTTCTCACACTTTCTCTCTCTGGGGGACTAGCCAGCAATGATTGACTCAAATGTGCAATATTTTACCAAGTAGGAAACAGATAAGATTTTTATAAACAGGATACTTCATCATTAAAGTAAAGAAACAATTGCTTTGACCTTGACACTGAATGAGTAAGGCCAGCATTGTGATAATTGAGAATGTAGCTAAGCAACAGTTCTCCAGGAGCTTGCACTGCTTTATTTTTAGTAGACTACACCAGTGGTGGTGGGGAGGCTGAACAAGCAAAGCAACTGGTTAATGCTTAGAAAAAAAAGAAATTATTTCTGTCTTTGTGTAAAAAGTTTGAGTTGTAATATGCGTTTATACTGATTTTAATTTGGATTTACATCAAAAGAAAGTAATTGAATCAGTGTATCCTTCTGTGGTCGGAACAAGCAGATAGCCTTACAGTATCCCTGATTTCTTAAGCTGCTTTAGAGACTTCTGAAAATTAATGGTATAGAAGAAATGGCATATTCCTTCAGAAATAGTCTATTTTATATCTATTTCTGCTTACTTTGGCAGTAATTAGATTTACTAATCTTACTGGTTAGCACTGTACAGCCTAATTTATCGGAAAAATTGGGCAGTAGATTTAACTAAATGAATTTGGAAAGTCCTTTAAATCTTGCAGCTACGTGCTATAGATGTGCTCCAACTTTGTTTTAAAATAGTCTTGCAATACCATAGCAAGCCAGTTCCCTACAAAGTTAGTGGTGTATGACCCTTTAAATCTGAACATCCAAGGAAAGGAAGATACTTTCTCCTAGGTAAGTTAATTTACAAACCAAGTTAGTTTAATTTTTCACTTAGGCGATGGAAGTAAAATCAGTATGAAAAGTTCAACGTTTTTATTTTGTAGGCGTTGCGGGGTTGATTGCCACCACATGGCCGCTCTGTTCAAGTATGTGTTGCAAGGCTGGTGCTAGGGGAGTTTGCAACCTCTTTACCTCTCTCTGTTCCTGGTAAATCTCTCATCACTGACTTGGATGCTCTTTCTTTAGATGCCAGACCAATACAATTACTAAGTAACAATGCGTTTCTGCTCATAAAACCCAAGCAGTTGCAAGAATCTGTCACTGCAATGAGTATAAACTACCCTCTGATTTTGGTCGTGAAATCCGTACTACTGGCAACATTACTTAAGTGAGAGAATAAAAATGTCCTGATTCACGACCTAACTTGTGTATCAGATCTTTGAAAGTCAGAAGATGGTAAACAGACAACAATAATAAAAAAGAATTTAAAATCTGTTAGTTACTCTCAGGTATTTTAAATATAGGAAGGAAACGGTTTTCTGAAGTACTTTGAATGTGATTTTTAAATTTGAAGAAACGTAAATTATATCATCTGTTGTATTCTCATCATGTGGCATAACTGAATTCAGAATTGTGAAATTTTTTTATTTTTTTTTTGCCTAAGAGGAAACATTTGTCAATACTGTATATTACTTGAACATCAGGCTCTGCAGAGACTCCAAGGTAATTATTTATGCAACTGCTTTTTGTTTCCTGTAGTGGTCAGCTTGGCTTTACTTCGGTTTTGTGAAAACCTCTGTAATTTATGAACATGCCAGTGCTAAGCAATTAAACCATGTAGCAGCAGTGTTGCAAGCAGCTTTTACCACAGCTGTTGCTTACAGCTTCATGATCCATGATGTGCTGTGTGAGATGCCAGTGTGTGTATATAAAGATGTGATACATCATGCCTTCAAAAACTAGCAATACCAATCCCAGCTGAAAGACAAAATCAGCTGGGTGTGGGCTTGTATATGGCCATTCAGAAAGCCTTACCTTACCCCTCAGCATCTCAGTCTCACAGCTTACTGTGCAGTGCTGACACAGGTTTCCTGCCCCAGATGATGGGAGTTTTGGTCAGTGGATCTGTTTTGGTGAAGCAGAGTGATGACTGCCTCACTGGAAGTTTCTGACTTTGCTCACTCTGCCAAGTTCTTAAAAGCTGGTTCTGCTGTTCCAAGTGCTCTAGATGAGGCAGATCTATAAATTGCATTTGTTTGTTTCAAAGCCTGTTTTAAAGCGTGGTAAATCAAGTCTCCATCAGGTGGGGGTTCGTATTTTGTGTTTGAGTGTCAAAGCTATCGCACTGTGGAGAGTAGAGAAAAGAGTACTGTGGTTAGAAGGTTAGTCTGGACATGCAGTCTGCAAGGCGTGTTTAGTACCTTCGCATGGAGAGCAATGAGATCCAGTCTTCAGTTTGTAGACTGGTGCTGCTTGCATTCATTTACTGGAGGTCTGATGAGGTTTGAGCAACATCACATTTATATTGGGTGGCCACTTAAATAATTAACACCTGGCAGATGGTGAATTTTCACACACTGCAGCTATTTTTTATTCCAAGTATCCTGGCCCTTGCTGGGTGGCTGTTTCTAATAAGTGATGATACAGCATCAGACTGGATTTGGTTGCATGTAATGCATTCAGTTTGTGGCTGAGTTGAAAAATATTGGGAAGATTTCAAGTCCCTTCCTTAGCGCAATGATAGACTTGAAACTTTCCATGGAATGAGTGCTTTGCTAATGCATACCAAGCAGGGGGTCTTGACTTATGACATTTTGATAGGATAATAAATGAAGAACCTTGAAGGTAAGCACATCGCACTGACTGTCCTGGTGCATGTCTCTAGCTTTTCCTGAAGGAAAGACGGTTTACTGAGACAAGTTTAACTTTGCTTTTGTGGGAACTGAGAGCAAATCTGGTAACATAATTGGTTACCACAACCTGTCTGGCCAGCTACCTCCAAAGCTACAGTGAGTGATTGTATGAGTTTGTGTGAATACGCTCCCAAGTTCCTCTCTCAGTCTATTTTTGTTATCTCTACATAGTACAGAGGATCTTCAATCTCAAATCTTGAGCCCACGAGAAGTGCATAGATAAAACTGACATATGATTAATAGAAACATTGCTTCTTGGTAGTATTTATCGTTAAAATGAACATAAAAATCCATGAATTTAACTGGGCACCTTAAAGATAGAATTAATGTAAAATCAATTTAATAAGACACTTGCTTCTGGAGCCTTACTTTGTGAAAGCCAGAGGATTGTGATAGTTGTCTTTAAATCTGTCAAAGATGAAGCATTTTAGTTCCGACTTTAATTCTCAGTAAAAGATACTCAGATCTGGAAATGAAACACATCTGAAAGGTAAGGGGTTTGTCTCTCTTTATTCCTTGTTGAATAGCTCATCATTTTGGCAATTCTATTTGCAATAAAAATGTGCTAATGACTCTGCTGCATGTCTGAGGGACCTGGAGGACCTGAACTCTTGCACAGGAAATCAGAAATTATGAACAGGTTACCATGCCATGTAATCCTCCATCAGCATTAGATGTGATGCCATCTGAGCACAGATGAGTAGTTTCAACGAATTTTCTTTCCAATTCAAAAACCTGGGAGTTAGAGCAGAAAAAGAAGAGATTGTTTTATTGTAGTTTTAGGGTCTTTTAAAACTTTGGGTTTATTTCTCTGGTCCTGTTTGTGGTACAGCACAGAAACAGCTGTTTGGCTTTGAGTGAGGCTAGAAGACAGGATTCTTCCAACCAGCTTTGTTGGTGGAGAAATAGTATCAGACTTGAGCCTGGCAGTGTGAGATTTTTGACTGTGTCAAGAACCAAACAACCCTCCCGTGGATCACCTTTCAGCTGTGGTTTAGGGAGTGTGTGAAGGGAACACCTTCAGATGAAGGTGGGGAAGGCAAGTATGGTCAATGATAAGAGAGGTGGATGGACCGAGGACTGCTTTCAGCCACTCAGGCTGCTGAGGGTCTCTCGATGTGGAACCACATCTCCAGGCTCTCCATCCATACAAGGGTCTGGGTCTTTCAGTGAGAGGGTCCTCCTCCCAAGGTTGCTATGGCTCTACTATGGCAAGCTTGATAAGTTAACATTGTCTGGTTTGGGAAGCAAACTTACTCATTTAAATAGTGTAAAAAGTGTAAGAAAGTGTGAATCAAGTAGTTGTTGGTGAAGTGGTCCTGTCACCTGAGGGTTTGCAGAAAGACATGTTGTGCAGTCATTTTGCCAGAAGCAGAGGAGCAGTGGTTTCCTGTGCAGGGCCCACAGGCCTGATGTGACATGTGTCGCGGTTGTGTCTGGGCTGCACAGTCGTCTGCCTGGTTCCCTGTGTCTCTCTTCTGGCCTGGCATTGCGGTACAAGGCAAATGGCTGAAGAAAAGGGTGAGCTGGGTGCTGGTAGGAGAGGCCGTGCTGGCATCTGAGCACTAGTTAAGACTGGGGGAGCACTGCCAGGAGCTGAGCCATGCCGGCTGCCGGAAAGACAGCAAGAAGGGATGAAGAGACACTTCCCTCAGAGGGGCTTTGATGCATAAGACAAATGGTTTGGTGCTTAAAATTTACACTTTGACTGTGTGGAAGTAATTCAAGGGTAGCTGCTCTGCTTTCTGTTTCCATCTTGCCTGTTTCCTGAATAACGTTTGCATGCAAACAGCGCAGGGTTTGGGGTTTGTTTGTATTCATCATGAATAGAAAACCAAACCAGCTTCTGCCTGAGCCTTCTCCTTTTCCCTTGTGCGGGTGTTTGGGAGGGTTGAGGGTTTTTTGTGTGTTTTTTTTTGTTTATTTGTTTGTTTATTTGTTTCGGGAAAGCCACCTTCTCTTTGTCTTTAGCACTTCACGTTCTTTGAGCTGGTAAAAGCATTTTCTATCTCTCTTGATGCTAGTGGGCTCTAGCATATTGGCGATTGTGAGCCACAGGACATCTCCACTGCTGTCAGTGGTTTCCTTCCCTGAGACGTCAGGTTTTCCCTTTGCTTTCTTTAGATTGCCTTTCCAGATGGCCAGCTCTCTGGCAGGAGTAAGCACCTCCGGGCAAGGGCACTCAGCTGCAGCTCCTCAATCTGAAAGGGTCGTAAATACATGAAGTTTGTGCTTTTTATTACACTGAGCATAACAGGAGGAGCCGCCTTGTCAGCAGCCTCCCAAGGGGAGGATCTGCACTGAAAGGTCTGCATAACAGCAGGGGAGGAGAAAAAAAGCCCCTTTGAGAGCAATGTCCCTGGGCTGGATGCTGATGACTTGGAGTCAGTGATCTCACAGGTCATCCGTGGGTCTGACTACAGCTTGTCATCTTGCCTTTACCTCTTTGCTTCCTTCCTCCTTTGCTGTTTGCGTGGCTGTGCTGCTGAGCCTGGATGCCTGTGGCTGTGAGGGCTGCAGCAGCTTTCCCACTGTCCCAAAATAACCCAGCCACCCTCTCTTGGATTTCCAGTTATGTATGCGAGGAATGTGGTGGGAACACAGCACTTCTGAGGAGGAGATTTCGGTCTCACTAGCTCTTGGTGAGCAGGGAAGGGAGGTGAGTGCTGCTGCCTGGCACAGCCCAAGCTTTCCTGGTGCTGCAGGACACAGGGGTGGAAGAAGGGAGGTGCAGAAGTCAAGCTTGTGCAGGTCCACCTTCAATAACATGGGAAAACAAGTGAGCAGCAATTCCTACCGCTGCTGCTCACCATATGGCACGTTTAACAAAACCCACCCTTCTTGGACGTAATGCAAAGGAATTAAAGAACTGCCTTGTGACAGGGGTTGAGGTTGTTTGATACAGACCTGTCTTGTAGAAGTGGAGCGCCTCAGATACGTCTATGGTGGATTTGCATCTGTGGGGTACGCAGGCAGTGTCAGACCCGTGAACCACACTGACTGCGAAAGTAGGCTAACATTTGCAGGAGTGACTAAGGCAATTACGCAGCTGCATGAATGATTAATTCACTCTGCTTTTGTTTCACTTTTGATCTGCAAAATAAAAAAAAAAGGCAATTATGGAAGGTGTTATTTTTAAAAATAAGTCCGTTGTAATAACAGCTTTGTTACGCAGATGTGCACCGAAACTACTCCAAGAGGAACGGAGTAAGAAAAATCAGTTGCTACCGTATCTCTGTAACGTGAATATTTGAAATTTGTAGATAAGTATTTGCCAAACACTTTGCAATCAGAATATCTATTCACATTTTAAGAGGATGGTATTACTACTCTTCAAAAAGGATATGCAGTGACATAGTGGTACTGCTTTCTTAATAACCCTCCTTTAAGCTCAGTTTAGAAAGCATTTGTTTTGTTATTAAAATTACTCTACATATTTGAGAGACTTCAGCTGAACAACTGTCTAACACGTGCTAGACGCATATTGATTTTTTTTGTCTTAGCCCAACATTTCCCCTGGGCATCATATTATTTATTCATAAAGCAGAAATGATGTCTGACAGGCAGTTAGAGGGGTGTAGAGCTGTAGTCCAGAAACAACCTGAAAAGCTTTGCAGGGACCCCAAGAAATCAATGTGCTGATGCTAAAGAGCAGCCTTTTAATTCCGAGCACACATACTTGCAATCATTCAGTGTGGAAAAGGAAATTTAAATAACAAATAGTTACTATTAATCTACAGGCCTAAATTTTCATTCATCTTTATTCCAATTATCCGAGCCAAGGTGTAAGTCGGCGGAGAAGGCAAGTAGCCAAGCCCAGGCACCTCTCAGCCATAGAACAGGCTCAGTGCTTTAGCCCTAACTTGCACATTTGTATGTAGATTTCTGTTGGAAGTCAGATACTGTTATCAATAAAGATTTAAAACCTGAACGTTGTTCAGCTATTCCTAAAATGTGCATGATTCATAACCACTTACTCTAATTGAGTGTTAGACTGATGTCTGTACAGCAGATTAAAATAATAAATAGCTGGTATTTTTAGAAGGCGAGTTGAAATATTTTGATAAGCTAGTCATTGTGATAGACCTGTTTGGAAAAAAAAATAGGCAAAAGGAGATTTGTTCTGGTTTTGTTCATTCAAAGTTAGATCACAGCCTACTATCAAGCTGTATTTGCTAGTGGAAGATATATTTTATTTCAAAAAATGTTTTATCTACTGAAAAGAAATAATAAATTGAACTTACAGGTATTAGGAAAAATTTTATCTGACCTTATACTTCCCTCAGCAAGATAAGTAACTTTACTTATTGTATTTGAAATGAGATAGATATCTGAGTATCTTGTTACGTCAAGCCACTATGGAATTTGTTACTTGTTACTTAAAACACAGATAATAACACTGAAAAGAAACAGCATGTCATCATGTAATTATTTCATTTTAACTTATAAATGCGTGGGAGCTAAATTAAATTTGTTCTGGCATTTCTTGACTTTCTAGTACTTGACTTTGAACCTGAATGTTCTTTGATATATGGGGCTGGGAATTCAAAATTTGCTTTGCATATTTTCAGGGGGGAGGGGAGATGCAAGAAAAGAATTCATTTCTGCACTATAGACATGAAGATTACTGTGTTACTCTTGATTAATAAGAAGGTCACATTATTTACAGTGAAGACAAGGCACACATTAACTTGAGGAAGCTAAGAAGTTAACACGTATTCCTTAAATTGGTCAGCAGAACACCTTATAGTTGTTTTCCCCAGGGAAGGCTTTGACCTCTTCCATCACAAGACATGACAATAAATGCAATTTTAAGTCACCCAACTGGGACAGCATAATCTGTGTCCATCTAGAATAAGAGTGCCTGAAGCATGCACGCTTTTTTTTTTTTTTTTTTCACAGAGAGTGGTCTTTAAAAAGTGGAAAATATTATACCTCATTGGTGTCTTCTAGGAAATCAAATGTTTGAGCTTTCACATTTAGTGTTCTTACATATGAAGATGGTGCTGAGGAAGCACTACAGTGTTTTCAGATGACTGTCTTCGACGGATTTGAAAATCTAATTTTGTTTGACTTGATCTTAAGAAAGTATACCAAAAATGACATTTTTCTGGGCTATGGTACATGTTGCACTGGGCATGTTTTTTATGGTTACTGTCTGATGAGAACATGAAGTCATGAAAATACTTCATTTCTCAAAAATAGATGCATTTTGATTTGCTCTTGCCAATGAACGCTGCTGTTGACTTACAAGAGTTATCATGTATTTACAAGTAGGTTTTAAATAACAAATTTACTGCATAGCATTAGGGATGTCTGAATGTTAAGTTCCAAATTTAAATGTCACTTTTCCAAACTGTTAAGCTGGAGCTGTAATAATAATTCTTTAAATCTATTTAGATAGCTGGTAGCCAGTCAGTTAATAAGGTTTGTTCATCCAAAGCCCAACTGCATCTCTCCGCCTCTCTGAACTCTGTTCTCTTAATTTAGTCCTGTCATTACCATTGTCAGGAACATAACTCTTTGCTTTTGACAGCGGAAGAATACCCAGCCCCAGATAAAGCACTAAAACATGAATACATGTATTTTCTGCTTCACCAGCCTGGAGTGCTTTTCAGGACACTCAAACAGAGAGACTTCACCATATCACCCAAGATCTCCCTCTCATCTGGGGAGGGAAGTAGCTACTTTTAGGACATGGTCCATTTAATGTATTTAGGTTGCTTTTTTCCTTGTACTGTAAGTTGCATCCTGTAAGAGCCTTACAGGATGCTGTCGTTAGTCTGAGTCTCGCTTTTCTGTGGGGTCACTCGCTATGGGTGGCTGACCAGGCTGGATGGGACATGACGTTCTTCTTCTTGGGATGCTAGGACTCAGTGTGCTCTTCCAACCTACAGTTATTTAGAAGAGAGATACATTAGCAATCTAGCATGTTACCTGTTGGCATTCCTTTGGGTGTTGATTCTTATTAGCTTTTAAAGGACATAGTGAAGAGCAGTAAGCAAAGAAACGGAAGGCGAGATGTATTTTTAACAGACATTTAGTTGTTCAGCTTTATCTGAATGTTATGTTCCTAAAATTGCTTTCTTCTGCTGCTTTGCTGTAACTTTTGGATGAGAAGTGGTTAATTTGGAAAGCACCATTAAAAATGCCATTTCTGGGAAGGTGTCTGCCTTTTTCTATGTTTACCTTGTTTTTTCCCCTAAAAATTAATTTGCCTAATGTCAAAATGTCTTTGGTGAAACACTTTATCTCACAAAAAACCCACAGATAATTTCAGGGGCTTAGTAAGAATTTGGCAGATACTAGCCCATATCACAGGTCAGTTGGAGAAAAGGCAGCGCTGCTGCATAGACTGTCATCTACTGAAAGGCAAATGTGTTTTAAGACCAAGGTTTGTTACTGAACTCAAATGGACCCCAGATGCCTCTGCTCTCTTAGCCTTGTAAAATGGCTGAGCTGAGGAGATGACAGAAAAAATATTACCTGAAATATTTTCTAACAGAACTAAATAGCAAATACATATGTAACTCAGTTTATAAAAGACCAAATTAGTTGTGAAACAATAGAGAAGTTTCCAACTGTTGTGTACAGATATTGCAGGAGTCATTAGAACATAAAACCCCTTGAAAACAAACAACTTGGGTAATGATATCCTGGGCTTAATAACCAGCCGGGGCATGCTTCTTCCAGAGATGTCTCTGGACTGAAAGATGTTTAGGAACCAGCCCTAGGGAAGCCTGTGGTCATGAAACAATGCCACCCCTCAGTCCACTTTCAGTCGTGGTCCACATATAGTTTATGTAGCTTTTGCCTTCTTCAAGCTCGCTGTAAAAAGAAAACTGTTTTCTTCTAAGCATGTCTGTAATATTCATCTATTTCTCTTACAGTAATGATAGTAAGAAGCAGCCTGATTTCATATCTAAAGCCTGTCTGGCCCATCTGTCCATACATCCCTCCAGCTCACCTGCAATATCAGCTTCATCACTGACCTGCTGTGTATTTAAAACAACATCTGTGGGCTTTATTTGTTGCTGCTGCTAAAGTTAAGGATGAGCTGTGGGCAGACATCAACACACTTAACCTCATTTTCTCCTTTTAAATCCCTTCTTAAAATCTCCTCTGCCATAATCCCTGGGAAAAAAAAAAAAAGTAGGTTAGTGATGGGATGTGTTCCAGCCGCTGCCTCTTGTGTTGACTGATGCTTCCTTCTTTGTCTCCTACTTCTTCATCAACCATCCATATCCGCTTCATAGAATCCTAGAATGTTCAGGGTTGGAAGGGACTTACTGGGCTTTTTTTAAATGTGGCTCTCCAAGGCAAGAACCATTTTGGTTTTGTTCTCTTTGAACACCGGCTCCAGCATGCCTGTGTCCTGGACTGGGACTCCTACCGTAACACAAGGAAGAGAAAATAACTGCTGGGTCAGTGCTTCACGTCTTTCTTAGGCTTTTTCACACACCATGTGAGAGACATGATTGTTGTTATCATATGGCAAAGGTGAAAACTGAAGGCATAGGTCCTTAATAAAGAGTGTTTTTAATAAGAATATTGTTATGCAGAAATTCCGTAATAAGAAATATTTCTGTTTGAATGTCTGAGCTGAAATGCAGATAGCTTTTTTTCTTCAGGGCTTGTGGCCTGCCTTAGTATGTAGTATCAGATTTCCAAGCGCTTCCGTTTGAAGGTGTGTGTTAGCACTGCTGCAGATCAGGAACTTGGGAAATGGGAGGTTTGAATATGTATGGGATGTTTGCTCAGTGTTTCCCCAAGCATCCACAGGAACTCTTTGCCAGAACCTGTGTCACTTTTTTAATGTTAAAACTCCCTCAGGTCTCCTGCCACGGTGACTTTCAGCTTATGGAACAACACGATCCTATGGGCTGGCAGTACTCAGTACTATAGGAGCCTCCTCCTACACTGATGTTGATACACCCCTGCTGTGTAGACCATCAGCTTTCATGTAAGGATATAACATGTGCCTGGGCTACAAGGACAGGCTGGGGCAGGACTGCAGGAGATGGGAGCTGGGCTTTCCAGGCAGCGTGTGTTTTGCCATAGGCAGAGTTGCAGGGTCCGCAGGCTGCTGCAGGGCTTGGTCGAGCCCAGGGGGCTGCTCCTGCTGGGAGAGCATCAGCTTGGGCAGATCTGGGTGGGTTTGCACCAGGACCATAAATACTTCTCCATACCTGCCATGTGTACGGAGGATTTTTACACCATTACTATTGAAATATAAATATTAGGCTATAAGTATAATTATTATGCTATAAATATAAATATTATGCTATAAACGGGAAAATATAAATATAGTGGGTTTACATAAAATACTTTATTGCTGTTACTAGTCAGTAGTTTTCTTAAAATTGAAGTTAAGCTTCAGTATCTTCTAACGTTTCAGTAAGGGTCATATTAATTGGCATAGCATGTCAACAAGTGTTTACTGGGAGAAAATAGTCTTCCTGTAGAGTGCGTATCTCACAAACACTTGCCAGTGTGCTATTAAAAGCATTTGCTTCCTTTTGTTGAAACGTGGGGCCTACACACAATACATGCCAGTATAGGGTGGGATAAATTTTAACTACCATTTGGTAAAGGATTGTTGTATTTGCCATTGGATTTATTATTTAATGTATCTTAGCAAATCTGAGCATTGTACTCTTCTTATAGACAGTTTGATGGTGTTCTCCTCCTGAAATCACGCTAAATCTCTGTGTGGCTATTTTTTTTGGTCTATAGAAACATCATGATTTTAAATGTTACTGTCTGTGACGCTTTTGAGAGAAATAGCATATACTAAGGAGAAACAAAACTTCCTTTTCAATGGTATAAATCCTCTTAGTGATGCCTTTAGATGAGCCGTTGCTCAGTCTCTCAGTAAAGCAGGACTGTTGGATGTCCAAGTACTTTGCTTCTTTGGCATGGAGAGTATCTCTATTTTGTGTGATAGACAAGGAATGCATCCAAGACACGTTGACTCATTTGATGATGGCGGATTAAGGTTGCTGGCAGATACTGCCAAATAAGTTAATGAAGAGAAGTACATGAACATTATTTACCCATCTTCTGTGTTTGTGTAATGTATGTCAGTACGTGCATGCATACCACGTTTCTAATTGGTTCGACAAACATAGATGGGGCTACGCTACAACACTTCTTACTGGTGTGAAAGAGGTTGTACAGTGAAAAGTTAAAACATATAAAGCTCAGTCTTTAAAAATACATTAAATAGTATGTTTCTGGCTTATTGAGGAAGTCATATAATGGATCTAGAAATGGAAATAATTTAAAACCACAAAGTCAGAAGTATTAGGCCAAGCTTTTCCAAACTGAATTGAAATATATTTGAAAGGAAGCTCTCTAAGATGCAGCAAAGTTAGTTTGTTTTTGTTTCTCCAGAGAGTCAGGCCTAGACATCTATGTTCAGAGTTGAAGAAGAGTTCAGTACCTCTGGGACTCCAGCTGCAGGGACTTGTGTCCCTGGGACTCTGTCAGCAAAGCTGCCCGTTACCACGGCGCTTTGTCGTGTGGGTGCCGGGCTACTCTTTGCTGTGTTCAGACCATCCACTCAGTTTATATGTATGGGATGTTTGCTCAGTGTTTCCCCAAGCATCCGCAGGAACTCTTTGCCAGAACCTGTGTCACTTTTTTAATGTTAAAACTCCCTCAGGTCTCCTGCCACGGTGACTTTCAGCTTATGGAACAACACGACCATCTACTCAGTTTAAGCAGCCATCAAATCATATAATTATGGGATTGTCAAATCGTAGCAGCTTGGCTCGGTAGGGACTTGACCCCTCAGTTGTGACTAAAACCTACTATATTCTCTTCCTGCTCTTTTATACATGGCATAACTTAACTGCTACTTGGGAATTTAAACAGAGTATTGCTAATCAATTTAATCACTGTAATATCCAAATAGTACTTATTTAGTTCTTCTAAAGAAAGTACTGAGTGCTCTCTGCCTTGATACCACCTGTAATGGATTTGGGCTTGGGCTTTCTGCATGTTCTTATGTCTGTGTATTAAGAGACTGCATCTTATCTGAAGCCATCAAAACCTTTTAACTTCTGAGCTTCATGGCCATCTGCTGAACAAAGAAAGCTGCAAATATCCCATTGAATATAAACTTTCTTCAGAGCTACCAATAGACTTTTTTCAGAGCTAGTGCTTTTAGGTAGCTGAAAAAGAAAACGGCAAGAGTCAGTCCTATCAGTATACCATCACTATGTTTCTCTTTAGAGGCCTCTTAAGCAGACCTTTGCAAATTATTGCCTTAAAGCTTTTAGTGTTCTTGCACTGCGAGAAGCTGAGCAACGTTTTCAGTTCTTATTTGCAGCAAATACTCTTGGCATATATCCCTGTAGTCCACATCAGGCAGAAATCTCTCTAAAATTAAATGGGCTTTTTGCCTAACACAGTCTCTCATTCTAACTAAATTAGCAGTAACAGGCTTAACTATAAATTATTTTTTGCTCTGGGCACATTCTCTCATAATTACCCTCTACCAGTAAAGAATTCACTGTGAGAATGAGATTGTATCAGTGAGATACAAGACCGTTTATTTCTTTAAACTTGGAAACCATCTTTTATTTCGGGACTGGTTCTGTTGGAAGAGGAGTTTGGTTTGTTTTTATGGTAAGAGAAATCACTCTTAAAAAGAAGCCTAACTGTATAGTTATAACATTGTCTTATAAAATTACAACCATATAATATATGAAATTTGAAATTCTTCTCCAAGAACCTTCTGCATTAGAGATTGATGCGGTCAGGTCTAGAAGGACTGCTTTCTTTTTATAAATGCTTTTATTTTCCGTTTCCATTAATATGAGTATAGGCTAGATTCATGCTAGACTTCATTTTTAGTATAGATGTAATTCCACCAGGAATCAGGGTAGTGAAACGTGCTGCATGGCAGGTGGCACAACAGCATTTTTAATCAAATGATAGATTCCAGCTGGTAGGGAGTCTACTGAGTTCTGAAGCAGACATGACTTAATGCAGATCTTCCTTATTTCTTCAATAAAATGCCTTACCTTTGCATATTGAGCAAATGTAGATGGAGGAGAGGAAGTGAAGGAAAGCAAATTCCTAGATTTGCTAGAAATAAAACTAACCATTATAACCTCTTGAGGTGAGTTAAGCAAGGGAGAATAAGGGGGTTTATGTTCTGCATGGTAAATTATCATGGACTCTTCTCACATATCATGAAATTATTTCTGGTTTACACGTGTGCTGATGATTACAAGGTTCGTTTTCTGTACTCCAGCCTTGAATATTGCATTTAGTGCTTTTCAGCTACCTGCCACTGCCACTAGAAGTTGTCCTCACATTAGTCATCAGCCTCTGCACAGTACTTGCCTGGCCCAGTTACAGTACAGTGGTGTGAACAATTAACCCAGCAGCGAAGTGGGGGCCTTTCTGGTGTCGCTGAACTGACACTTGTTTCAGACAGACCTTCTTGAGTAATGTCTTTCTGCTCTCATTAAAAGAGTAAAGATTTTGGTAGGATTCAGATAACGAGTATCTTATCAATACCTAGAGCTGAAACAGTGTGATCTTGCTGCAGAGCGAAATGTGATGGTACTGGAAAGGTCAGTGCGTATTGGAAAATGTCAACAGGTGCTGCATTTTCAATGATTTTGGGGTTTTTTTTGTTAGCTCGTATCCCACGATCTAAGCTCAGCACTTAGCCAGGACAAGCAACTCATTCATCACTTGACGCTTATCGGAGCTGAGTTCCTGCTTTTGAAAGAAATGGCAAATGCCACAAAAAGAACAGGCAGTGGATAAGGCTTTTTTTTCTCCTCATTTTCTCCCTGTCTGGAAGCTGAAGCAATACCCTGGCTAGTTGCTTTACTGTTATTTTGCAGTTGAGCTTTCCTCACAGAACCGAGATGAAGCTCAGCATCACCCCACCAGAATCATCGGGGTCTCAGTGGGGTCAGAGATCCTGCTGTCCTGTCAGCAGCTGAGAAAAGGGAGTCTTTGAGGAACAGGTAAGTCCCATTCCCTTAGCTAGAGCTGCTGAGATTTGATATTTCAGACAGTCCAGTAAATAGAGTATGAAGAAGCATGTCTGATGTGAGGAGACCCTTTCTGAGCTCAGTGATCCTCATTCCCTCCCAGTCTACCTGAGGTCACTTGTTTCAATCAGGCAAGATCAAAGCCAATGGAAGCAATCAGACCTTTTTGTGACATCTGCTCAAAGTGTACTACAAAATAAGTTTTCTCTTTAAAAGTCATTTATTTTTACTTTATCTGTGTGTTCAGAACTTTGTATTCAGCAGAAGTCCTGTGTGAGAATACTAAGGAGTATTTTTATGTATATGACTGCAATTAACATAAATCTATTAATCCAGGCTAGCAAGAGAGTATTGATTGCAGTGATTTTGCACTGCCTGCTGACAAGATAAAAGTGATGAGAGGAAAACAAGGCCAAATTGATCTCATAATTTCAGGAGATGTCTTGAAAATAAAAATAAATATTCAATGTATTGCTTCAATGTATTGCTTTTATTATTTCTATGATGTTTCAGTAGTTACTGTCTGTTTCTGACAACATTACAGTATATATTACAGACCTTTTGTGTTAGGTTTGGGCTTTCTGTGTCAGTTGCCTTGTTCCTCATGTAGCTTATTGATGTCATAAGTAAGTTAAAAATGTTTCTGAGTGTGGAAAATACACAGAAAGAGAGAAGTAATTGGAGATATGGCATGTACTAATAGGAATTTGAAGAAGACACTTAGATAGACACTTAGATGTTAGAAGACACTTAGATGTTGAATGTTATGAAAGTTGGTATTAAGTTTCTGTTGTGCATTAGTAGTTCAGAAAGTGCACTGGAAGCCTTGATGCTTGTGTATGTGACGAATTTATTTTGGTGCAAAATGCTAGATTTGAAACTTGCTTTTTTTTCCATATAGAAGCAAAACTGTGCCTTTTGGAAATATTTATGAAACGTTATGGAGAAAAATTCATCCCAGAGCAGCAGCCAAGTGTATTTTTGCCAGGCACTTTCCCATAGCACAGGGAACCCAGCCTTAGGTCACTTTTTGGGTACATCCTGGACAAATGCTGTTTAATGCAGACAGGAGCTTTTTGTGAGGAACATGTATCTCCTGCTTTCTCCTGCTCTCTCTATTAATCTGGAAATCTTAACCCACATCTAGGAAATACTTCTAACAGCAGCTTTGTTAGGAAAGAGGTTGGACTAGATGACCATTAAATGTCCTTTCCATCTCATGACATTCTGTCATTCTACGATATTACTGCAAAACATTTCAGTCACCTTCATTTTCAAAGCAAATTTGATAAATTTAGAGCCAGCTTTGGTCATTTAAACTAACTTGAGTGGGCACAGGATCTGTTCTCATTTTCAGAAGGACCCTGTGAATTAACGGGGTTTACATTCTCTATGGTATATGCTGGTGCAAATCAAACAGTTGAGATCGTGTTGACCGAGTTGAAGATAGGGCTTTGTCTACAGCCTTATTGTGTGGAAAGGAATACACTGGTTTTAGAATTATAGAATCACAGAATTGTCAAGGTTGGAAGGGACCTTAAAGATCATCTAGTTCCAATGCCCCTGCGATGGGCAGCGACATCCCCCACTAGATCAGGTTGCTCAGAGCCCCATCCAGCCTGACCTTAAAAACCCAGGGATGGGGCTTCCACCACCTCTCTGGGCAACCTGTGCCAGTGTCTCACCACCCTCATGGGGAAGAACTTCTTCCTAACATCCAATCTGAACCGATCTATCTCTAGCTTCAATCCATTCCCCCTAGTCCTGTCACTACCCGACATCCTAAAAATCCCCTCACCAGCTTTCTTGTAGGCCCCCTTGAGGTACCGGAAGGCCACAATAATGTCTCCTCGGAGCCTTCTTTTCTGCAGACTGAACAGCCCCAACTCTCTCAGTCTGTCTTCACAGGAGAGGTGCTCCAACCCTCTGATCATCCTCGTGGCCCTTCTCTGGACACGCTCCAGCACGTCCATATCTATCTTGCGCTGTGGGCTCCAGAACTGGACGCAGTGCTCCAGGTGGGGTCTCACAAGAGTGGAGTAGAGGGGGAGAATCCCCTCCCTTGACCTGCTGGCCACACACCTCTTGATTCATTTCATTCAGATGCATTGAGTTTCATTCACCACCTGCACAGATTTGACGAACAATCTGGTGATTTTAATGAAGTTGTGTGAGATTCGCATTTCAGCGAAAACTGGTGAGGGGTAACACGTTACATGTTGGTCATGTAGTTTAATTTTTTTCTCATGACTAATTAGTCTATTTATGAAATAATCCAATAAATATTTAATGATTTGTTTGATTCTTATAAACAAATATTTGTGCTTGTAGATGCTAATTACATGAGCAGAGCCCTTCACTTTGCATGGGGAGAGATATATTTGTGTTGAAATGTTTGTTGTATTTGTGCCAAAAAAACACCAAAAAACCTCATTAAGATCTGATCTTTCAAACGTGCATGTGCTTAACTTGACTGCTCAAATAATGTTGCTTTGGCAGTGTTGATTTCAATACTTTGATCATGAAATACCTCATGTAAGGTGGGGGGGAATTAATGCAGCAGTAGTGTTGATCTGTATAAACAGTCATTAATAACTGCTTGCTGCACCCTTCCCTGGAGGCAGAAAACCATGTTTCTGCTCTGATGATGAGTAAATTAAAATTGCTCAGCAAAGATCCTTATTGTCTTGAGATCCATTTTGCTGCTGCTATATCTTAGCCCAAACTCAGACCTTAGAGGGACGGTTCCTGTGTTTTTCTATGCACAGATTTCTCTGGGTAATGCTCTCCAGTGCTGAGGCTCTTGTTCCTGTTCACCATATGTTAGCTCCAACACCTTCAGCTCAGTTCCCTCAGCTAGACTAGGAATAGCACAAAGACGTTTGTAAAGGTAAACAAGAGTATTACATGAGTGTCTTTACACATAACAGAAGGTAATTTGTTTGCCCAGTGGAGAAGGAATGTTTACTATCTAGCAAAGAAAGTACTTTCCCTCCAGGCTTTACTAAGTAGAAAAAATTACTGTAGCTTAAAGCTGACTGAAGTCCCTGGACCTCTCATGTTAGATACCAGCAAATCCTCAACTGAGGTTTTTGGGATACAAAAGAGCCCTGTCATCTAGCAGGGCATGGGTGAAAGCAAGATCAAGAGAGAAGCATGGGAATAAAAGTGGGATGGGGAAAGGAGATCAACAAGAAGATCACAAGGGTGGATTTTTGTGATTGTTACTCCTGGAGGGTGACTGGCAAACACTTCACCTGACAGCATTTCATATGCTTTTCTGCCTGGCCAAGAGCTCATTTATAATTATAACAAGGCATTTGAATTTCTTCTGTGCTACTCCTGTGTGGAGTTCTTCCTGCATTGGTTTACATGTTTATTTTCTCAAAGGAGGAAAGCATTTGCAGACTCCCCAAATATTCTAAGAAGACAGCCATTTGTTTAAGCTGGCTCTCAATATGCAGAAAGTTGCCTCCAAAAGAAAATGCTAATGTTTGGCTTTGGGCTTTCCTGGGAACGCAAATATTTATTTTTTGTCTTTGGAGATTTTCTAGGTGTTTTTATTTCTTCCTTGTTCTTTTAACTTTTTTTTTTTACTACTTATCTAGCATCTCACATAACTTTGGTATTTGTCTTTGCAGTGGGGTAATTTGCATGAAGATATGCAGGTTTTTGAGAATGTTTTCTTTACCAGAAGAAAGAAATGGCAGTTAAAAATTACCTGTTTTCCATTCAGTATCTATTTTTCAGTGCATGTTGAAATGCATTGCCGCATGTATGCTGCCCCACGTGTGATAAGGCTAATTCTGTCTTTGCCTTAATGGAGTAATTCACACTGAGATTCCATTCTGATGAATTAAATGAGAAGTTATGAATTTAGGTTCATGGTGGGCTCTGAGGAGATTGCTGTCTTACAGCACTGGCTCTGTCAAACTCACCCAGCCTCAGGTCCACTGCTGCCTGCTGCTGCCACTGTGCTCTGTTTCTTGAGGGACACCCAAGGGAAGATAGGGGTGATTGAAGGTTTCAGGAGTGTTATGTCAAACATCAGGGCGGATCAGTTTAGCAGAAGCTAAACCCCCTTGCATTCCGGTGTGAACTCAGGTATCAGAGGGGCTGGGAGCAGCTAGGCTTAGGTTCTGACTGATGCCCAATTCAGCGTTAGCATTCCAGACTACTAACACAACGCACCAGTGCGCCTTCGATAAGGCAGCGCCCCTGGACTCACACGGCCAGCCTTCACAAGAGTGGTAGCATTCCATTACGGACTCATACAGCCAAACTCAGCGTGCCAGTGCCAACAGGGACTGACATGACCAGATTGGAATTAAATAAAGCTTATTGAAGTAACAGATACACAAATTCGTTTTGATTGCCGGTGATAGTGACTGACTGCAAAGCACGTGCAAAAGTATAGATACAGCCTGGCTACAAATATGTTAAATTATAAAGCAATTCTATAATGATTTTCTAAGTATCCCAGGAAAGCACTTGGCATAGCCAAGTGTTCAGATCTTCCCCAAAGGTTTCCCTATGGCAGGGGAAGAGAGGCTCAGCTCATCAGCTGATCCCAGAAGTCAGATATAGTTGGTTGTGTTGTCTTCCCTGGCTGTGGTGATATCTTCCCTGAAGTTCCTCCTCTCTTGGGCCATTTCCATAGTATCTGTTAACTTTCAGGTGGAGCTTGAGTGACTCTAGTCATGCATACCTTTATTGTGAGTGAAGTAAATTTTCCTCGCTTCATGTTTAACAGTATAGACTAGAAAAATCCAGTGTGCAAGCTCAGCGAGGGGTGGTCGCACCTCGGAGGCGGGTAGTTTTTGGCATGGAGGTGTGTTTTGGTGTTACAATGAGATTATAAAGAGCATAGTTCACCCAAGGGATAGTATTTTGTCAAAAGATGACAGTTTCTTGGCCCAGGGTAGCAAGTGTGCAGTGTACTGGCTCCTGGATGTCTCCAGGTTCCTTTGTGTGCACAGAGCTTGACCACAGTGTCTCCACTCTGCTCCATGCTCTGTGTAATTTTCCCTCAAAGTCCAAACATCAAGCTCCCTTGATGTTACTGACCCTTAAGGTTGCCTAGGGAATCTTTGTTGGGAGAGCTTCTTACATACTAGCTGCACACTGTCTGGGAACTTTCTTAATATTCCAATGTGTGAACAATGCTATATAGTTAATTAGGCCATTATAGGTGATTGTCCCACATCACACAGTATGGGACAAGGTAATTTCTAAAAGTTAGGTATACCTACATTGATTTGACAAAAATGGTTTAAACTAAAAACCAGACGAAAGCGTCTTACTCGGCACAGGATACACCAGCTCTGCTTCGAGTAGAACCTTACTGTGAGATGAAAATTTAGTCTTGGTAATGCGAGAAAAGTTTACACAGGTCAGAATATCCTGGTATACCCATATTTTTGTTTTCTGAGGCTTCTGATGACGCTCCCAGTACCTTTGTGTGTCAGAGGCTCACGGAAATGAAGTAGGTGAATTTCTGAGTAGTTAAGTTCATCCTTGATGGCGCCGCATTTGCAGATGTCAAGGAAATCACTGAGCATGGGCTGTGACCAACCACACGGTCATTCTGACTATCCGCATCTGAGCCTCAGTGAATGGCATTGAAGGATTTCTTTTTAATGTTAAACAAGGGACAAATTTAATTTTAGTTTTGTCATTTTAAGTCTCAAAGATACTCATCCCAACTTTTCTAAAGTAAGGACAGTAAAATTCTTGTAGAACCTAAATGTGTTGTGCATGTATAGTGGAAATGTCTGTCATGAGATTGCATTGCGTTTACGTTCATGGTGACCTTTCTTTACTATTTACTCTGGTTTTTTCCGCTTACTTGTAGTTACTGAAGTGCCCAAAGACTACAGGGGCGGAATGCCTAAAAGTGCTCTTTAACACTTGACAGCAAGGCTCTGACGGCGTTATACACACATTTTAAGCACGCTAACAATTCAAGGATGATGCTGTAGGCAGTATGGAGGGTTTACAGAAGACATAAATGGGGATTTTGTAGCTTCTCATAGAGAGTCTTTGATATAACAGTTTCAAAAATTAGATTACGGTGTGTATCATTTGAAACTCTGTTTCAGTTGTGCTGTAAATTTAATGGCAAGGTTTTGTTGAAATGAGCTCTTGTGGTCTGCAAGGAAGAAAATCAATCAGCGTGCACCTTATCATTTTTCTCTATCCTTGGTAGGGAAGCAATTAAATTCAGTCTGAAAGGTCACAGTGTGGGGTATACATTAACCTCACACTAACCCTGTGTATGATACTGCCACTGAGAACGAGTTAATAAAGCTATCAGTTGGAGCTGTACGTTTGTTCTCTTTTTTTTTCAAATGTATCTGTGTACACATACACATTTCTAATTACATCTTTGTGCATAATATTAGCAGATATCTAGAATATGTGCAGTGCTGCTAATTAGATTGTGGGTTGGTGTATGGTGCAATATACAATGGAGTTCCACAGTTGATGGCTGAAAACACTTAAACTCATTTGTTGAAGTTAATGTTAATGCAGGGATATGTCAGTGAGACAAAGCTTTGTTTCATTTCCAAACTCTGATGATGTTTAAAACAGCAGCTGCAAAAAGTGGGTTTAATTCCAAAGTGCAGTAGAGTTTCTGAATGCCATTTGCATTATACACGTTTACTCCAGATGAGAGAAATTAATTGGGGGTTTTTTTTGTTGAGAATTAGACAAGTACTTTGGCAGTGAAGAGAATCTTGACCTTTTTAACCTTTTAAATTAAGTTATGGGGAGGTATTTGATTTTAGGTTTGATTTGGGAGGCCTTTTTAAAGAGGAACCACATGTTTTCCATATTAGCTATTTGAAAAAAAAACCATAGTACAGTACAGTGTAATGTGAAGAACAGCAATGCAGCTTGAGGGACAAGTTAGAGAAAAATAATATCCAGCATTTCTCTTCCACAGACTAGCAGGTCATCAAATTTTACTTCTAAAAACATTTCTGCTCCTCCCTGGAAAGACATTTATTGTTATATGGGAATGCAGAGTTTCTAATTAATATATTGAACAATGGGGCATGAGAATGAGAAATATAAATTTTATACTTCAAACTATGAGATGGAGCCAGGGGAAGTGGATTTGGGCAAATATCAGCCTGTTAGGCCAGCATCTAAAGTATGTAATATTTTTAGAGCAAATTTTGAACAAGATAATAAAGTTGGGGAAGCAAATGGAAAATGGAATAAAATAAAAAATGATTGATAAATATTTTGTGCCAAAAGTGTCTGTTTCTTCTTCTTCAGTTTTGTCGCTGAAGAAAAGCAATAGATGTTATCCATCTCAATTTTGATAAAGAATTTGAATATGTTACCCACATGGAGATTTATCAGTATGATAAGAAAAGGAGATTTATAGGAGGAATTTTAAATAGGTAGAGAATTGAATAAAGAGGAGATGGCAACATTAGTCTTGAAATGGGAGTGTTGGGTCAAAGGGATGCTGCTAATTAAGTTCCTCAAAGGTGATGAAATATATTTAATGTCTCCCTACCATTGTCAGAAATAAGCAGTAGTATTCTTATGAATTTACAGATGATTCAAAGGTAAGAGTCACTGACATTTCAGAAGATGCTCATAACATCGTACAAGAAGGATTAGGTTTTCTTCCAAGTTGGTGTAATAGATACGGCATGAAAAGTAGTTGTGCAAGGCACGAGGCCGTGCTTTCACGGAATTAGCATGTGAAGTTAATTTGTGAGCTGGGAACTCATCAGCTGCAAAACAGGACAGAATAAATACAGCTGTATGAGGTCATCTAGAACCAGGATCTTCGATCTAAGGCCTGCTGTAGATCTGGGATGCTAGGGTCTGTCCTATCTAGGATCAAGCTACCAGTATGAGGTTTCTATTAATAAGATAAATGCCTGCAAAAAGAATGGTGGGTGAGGTACTTCTAGCAGGGAAAGAAAGTATTAACTTATTTTGAAGTGTTGGCAAAGCACAGTGAGAATAGTGCGTACCACTTACATTAAAGAAAGATGAGCTTAACCTGGAGCACACTCACAGGCTCAAAGAGGGGCTGTCAGGACCATCAGGGGGACAGTGGATCATGTGTTTGTAAAAACCTTGACTTGTTCAAATAAAGAAGAAGCTGAGATACTACTGTATTCAGGAGGGTAAATGTACAAAGGAGAGTAAACACCAGAGGATGAAAAGAGCTAAATTTTAGGCTAAATGACAGAGTAGGCATCAGGAAACCAAATGGACTATGGGTGAAGGGAGGCCAGGCAACAGAAGACAGTCCCTGGTTATCTCTGAAGTTTGTGAACTGCCTTTTCCTGGTGTAGCAGAGGTGAAAATAAAGAGCAGTTCTAGGGTGGAGTTTCTTCAACTGATGGGACTTAGGAGTTTTCTTGCAGTCTCGTGCTCTTGTATTTGTTTAAGGTGTTTCTCTTGAGGAATAGGATGTGCACGTACCTCTATGTGTAGATGTTATAATTAAATTGGTAGCTGTTTCTGTGTTTCAAGTATTCCCCACTGGTGTATGTGTCTGTGCACTGTTTCTTTTGCACACAACTGTGGTGCAGCAGAAGAGGGGAACACTTCAGAGACATTAAACTCTGCATCTCTTGAAGGGGTGGTTGTCAGTCACATCTGCTTATCCCAGGTCCTTTGCTGTTTGTGGGAACGTGCTGAGTTTCTGCTACTCTTTGGATGATCAGTGATCACTGCTCATGAGCACAACGTTGATCGTAGAATCACAGAATGGCCTAGTTTGGAAGGGACCTTAAAGATCATCTAATCCAACCTCCCTGCCATAGGCAGGGATACCTCTCAGCTAGAACGGGTTACTCAAGGCCTCATCCAACCTGGCCTTGAACACCTTAAGGGAGGGGGAAGACACAATTTCTCTGGACAATTTATTCCAGTCTTGCCACCCTCATACTGAAGAATTTTTTCCTGAGATCCGGTCTACATCTGTTTTCCTTTAACTTAAATCCATTTCCCCTTGTCCTATCAGTGCACGCTCTTGTAGAAAGTCCCTCCCCAGCCTTCCTGTAGGTTCCCTTCAGGTACTGGAAGGCAGCTATTAGGTCCCTGCAGAGTCAGACGGAACAATCCCAGCTCTCTCAGCCAGTCCTCGTAGCAGAGGTGCTCTAGGCCCTGGATCATCTTTGTGGCCCTCCTCTGAACTCATTCCAACAGATCTATGTCCCTCTTATGGTGGGGACACCAAAACTGGATGCGGTATTCGACGTGGGGTCTCACAAGAGCAGAGTATAGGGGGAGAATCGCCTCTCTTGACCTGCTGACCATGCTTCTCTTGATACATGCCAGGATGCGGTTGGCCTTCTGGGCTGCATGAGCGCACTGCCGGCTCACATTGAGCTTCTCTTCTATCAACATCCCCAAATCCTTCTCTTCAGGACTACTCTCAACCCACTCGGTGCGCAATTTGTATTTGCGCCTGGCATTAGCGCAACTCAGGTGCAGGACCTTGCATTCTGACTTGCTGAACCTCATGCAGATGTTGACCTGCCTGCGGAGACCTCCTTTTCTACAACACTTAGGTTTCCCTCTTGGAAGACTACTTGTACTGTGAAGGAAGTTTCAGCAGTTCCACAGAATCACGGGGTGGCTAAGCTTGGAAGGGACCTCTGGAGGTCATCTGGTCACTTTCTTAGACAGAATCACCTACAACTGGTTGCCCCGGCTTTTGAATATCTCCAAGAGTGAAGACTCCAGTACTTGTGGAAGTTTCTTGGTGGAAATGGGTTGAAATCATGCAGACAGGCATTAGACGGGGAAGATTTGAGTTTGGAGTGAGGTTTAGGTAGCTAAGACACCGGACATAAGAGAGAGATGGTATGGTGGGCTCCGGGGTCATTCTGCAGTAATGCAGACAGGTTCAGGGGGTGTCAGCTCTGTGCCATGGCTTGTCATGCTCAGATCAGAGCGGGTGTCTCCTCTGCTCTTGTCAGGGCTCATCTTGCATGTGATCCTCTGAGGTTCATAGGGCTCCATGGATTTCAGGAGAAATCATGTGTCACAATTTCTGTTCTCCCTAGTCTTGAAAAAGCAGAACTTAATATTTCACAGGAAAACCCAGCCATTTGCTTTGTTCATATGCTAATGCTCATGTTTCCTCAACTGCAACACACAGAAAGAGTGGAGAGGACAGTTTGTTCCACTTAGGGCATGTAAAGCTTGCTTTATGGATTAGCCGTAAGAGTGATTATCAGTATTCAGTTGTTTCCTGGCCATCTGCTTAATTTTTTTCCTTAAGATTATTCTCACCCAGTTTCCATGCTTGCATTGTTTACCCTTGACATTAATGACTATATCTTCCAAATACATGAAACATATTAGTCAATTTTTCATGGCTGAAGAAGTTTAATATGCCTTTTTAGGGAAAGCATTGGACAGATTTCACTGTTTTTATTCCAAGAATTTTACTTGCTGATTTACTCTGCTTTGAGAGTAAGATTGACTTTTGTGTCAGACGTGCAGCATGGCAAGCCAACAAACGTGAGAATGGAGAGTGACTCGATGGTACAAACAAGAACGTGTGATTTTTCTTTCCTTCATCTAGTTCTGTTTAATAGCAACAGGAATGGTACATCTCCCAGCTTCGTGGAACCATGGCTTCTGCATTTCTGCAGTGAATTCAGAAAAATTTGATCAGGGCTTTCCCCAAGGGGACAGAGAAAGTTGTGGCACAGTCCACCAAACTCACCACTTCACTGAGATAGATGCTTCACAGTCCAAATGAGCAAAAGGACATAATTTTATTTTTCATGGCATAAAGACCTATAAATGTACTCAGAAGCTACACACTTTACTGTATAATTTTTTTGTTGTTGA
Source organism: Apaloderma vittatum (assembly GCF_000703405.1). Taxonomy (NCBI): domain Eukaryota; kingdom Metazoa; phylum Chordata; class Aves; order Trogoniformes; family Trogonidae; genus Apaloderma; species Apaloderma vittatum. The sequence goes on along the minus strand of NW_009732534.1, from coordinate 84,510 downwards.
TGCCTTAAAACTGTTGAGTAGTTGTATTCTCTTTTATATAGCAGTATGGTGGGGGTTCAAGAATACTGTTTAACTGGTATTGAACTTTAACTTGGAACAGTGAGGCTCATGGGTTTATTAATATCTCTTGAATTTAGAACAGGTGACAGTTGCTGCCAGCCTTATCATTGTCTCTTCTTGAGGAAAGCAGAAAGAAATACAAACTAGCTTGTTTAAATATGAGAGATGAACTGGTGCTGGTCCTCATAAACTCACACGAAGAAAATCAGCCTTAAAGTTCACATCCTAATTATTGCTGCAGTTTTAGTGTAGTGTGGGAACTATTCTGTTTCAGGGAATAAGGGAATACTTGCTCTTTCAGTCAGAGGCCTTATTATTTTGGTATTATTGCTATCAGCATCATGATTCTGCCAAATGAAAATATGTGTCCAGACATTACATGGTCCTCTGCTTTTCACAGTTCATTTTTTCTCTCTGTCAATGAGTACAAGTTCTTTCACCATTAAGAAGTTTCAAATCATAATGTTGACAAATAAATTTCCATTCCTACTCTGTTAAAGTAGCAATTTGGGGCTATTCTTACCCTTGCAGTGGGAGAAGATCTAAGAAGATTATATGACAGAAGATTGATTTCTGCTCTTCATATAAAAGGGAAATCTGTTTCTAATCTGGTTTAAGAATTCATAGTGACCATCTGCGTGAAAATTTTACCTATAGTAATGTAATTGAAAAAGAATCTGGCTCAATCTCATTATACTTTTTTTCCTCCTCCTTCCCTCCACCGGATAAAATTTCCTACTCTGGCATCTCAGAGATTAGTGTCTGCTTCAAATATGTCTTTGGAGGTTCTGAGTTATTAGTCTCTACCTTTCTTAAGAAGTTTTTCCATCATGCTACCTTGTACAGCCAGTAAGAAGTCTCCAGCTATTGTGGGCAAGCTCCATAGTATAAACATTGTCTAGTTTCATCTGACTTCCTTAGAGATATACTCACACTTAACTCCTTAATATGAATGTCTTAGTTCATCTTTTTCCCTAAAAAAATATATATATTTGACATTGTAATTTTCTTTCCTTATTCACAGTTTTGATAGAATCTTTCCCCTAAAAATTATGCCTCACATTTCAGCCTATTAAAAAGAAAACTACATCATAGTCAGAGGGCTAGTAATACTTAGCAAGTCCAGTCTGCACCTGATTTTTTTCATTATCTCTGACAGTCTGTTTAGAAATTCTGTGGTTTTAAGTTCCATCCTGGATTTGCAGTACGTCTCAATGGATATTTTTATTGGGATTTGCAAATACTTTATAGTGATGCCGTATTCTATGCCCACAGGAGCTTTTTTCCTCTGGACATTCAAATAATTATCCTTTGTTCGCATAAATACTTCCGCAAATATTTAACATTCACATTTCATTAAATAATGTACTTACATTAATGTAATATATAGACATTAATCTCAATACAAATGTAAAGTGTTAATTGCTTGAATATTCTCACTGTGGCACTGTATTAGGTTAAGGATGCTACAGGGTATCAGAGGGCAGCAGTGTTCCCTAAACTCCTTGGTTCACTGCAAGAAAGCAGTTAAAAGCCAAACAAGGAGATGAAAATATCTTTCACAGCTGTGACAGCATGACATACGTTACTATTTGGTGCGAAAATGAGCAGAGATGATTTAAACTCTGCATTTGGCCCGATTAGTCTTACGGTGTCTTTTCTTTGACAATAAAGATGCCGTTGGCAAAACCTGTCCAGAAAGGATGGAGTGGATATTCCTGCAGAGACTGCCTAGTAGATTCAGATGCTTCTGGCATACAAATATTTGTAGCAGATGTTTCCAATTAACTGTAATAATTCTGAAAAATAGATGAACTTTCTTCAGGATCTCCTCTATGAATATTGATGTGGCAGCAGTCTCCACAGCCTGGAAGGGCTCACAGGAGTGGAGAGGATAAAAACTTGAAAAGCGTTGATCTGTCTCAAAAGCTGAAGGTCCAGGTCCTTGTATGAGGAGGAGGTATGAGGAAAGAACTCTTGACCCTGTTTCTCTGTATTTCCTGGCTTTTCTCCTTGCTCACAGTCAGCCCGGAGTGCTGGCCGATGACGGAGGCCTGGCTCCTGAGGGCATGCCTGTGGATGACAGCAGTGCCACAGCCTGCCCACCATCCGCCTTGCCCGGCTGTCGCTTCCAGGAAAGATACTAATTTCTGCAGGCAGAACAAACACAGAAACACAGAAACATCAAGTTTGGAAAGGACCTTAAATTCATCAAGTCTGACCTGCAGCCCTACACCACCATAGAACTAAACCATCTCTTGAAGTGCCACATCCAGCCAGTTTTTAAACACATACAGGGATGGGGACTCCTCCACCTACTTCGGCAACCAATTCCAATGCTTAACCACCTTTCAGTGAAGAAGTTCTTCCTAATATCCAATCTAAACTTCCCCTGACGCAACTTGAACCTGTTCCCTAAACTGTGTGGACGGTTCTGTTAAGCACCTTAGTGCCAAAGTGAAGGCTGTTTTTCTTGGCTACTGGTGCTTCTAAAGAATGCTCTGTCTGTAGAGATGTGTGAGCTCTCCGTGTGATGCTGCCCAGTTTGCAACAAGGAGAGTACTGCATCCTTTTATATGTTCCAGATTCAGCTCTCCGAAGCCTCCTCACCTGTAGCGTTTGCGAGATGTCCTGCTTGAGATGCTGCAGTGTCAAGGTCCCAGTCTGGAGAGGGGGCCAAACCAGTAACAGGGAACAAAACTTCTTGACTGGTGTTGCTGCCCCAATGGTATGGCTGTTAGCTCTAATAGTTATCAGGAATTAATCTTCCCTTTCATTCCAGTTTATTGCTCCTGCCTTTTTATGCGACAAGGGTATTAGTGCGCTTGAAATGCAAACCCATTGTGGGGGATCCCGCCTGCTGCTGTCCTTTGACACAAGTCTTCAATTACTCCATGCTGCTTCTTTTGGCTTCTAGAAATTCAGCTTTGCAAGCTGCAAAGAGTCTGTGTAATGTTTCTTTAGAGAAAGCCCAGCTGACTGTGTATAATCTTAAGCCACTTCATTTTCCAGTGCTTTACTTCACATTATCCGCTTTCAGTAGAGAATTGTGTGTTTAAGAGACAAAAACTTTAACACTACCAAATAGTTCCTTGTAAGGCTTTTTTGAGGGAACAGTTTGCAAAACAAACTTCCCCATTAGTTTTCACTGTTTGGGAGCATCTCTAATTTATTGTAGAGTCAGGAACACACAGAAGATAAGGTCGCTGCATTGATAGGAAACCTTCACATTGCACATGTGCAGCTCTTTTGTTTTCATATGTTCATTCGCCCTTCATGGAATCACAGAATGTTGGGGTTTGGAGGGGACCTCAAAGGACATCTAGTCCAGCCCCTCTGTCAGAGCAGGATCACCTACAGTAGGTCACACAGGAACGCGTCCAGGCGGGTGTTGAATGTCTCCAGAGAAGGAGACTCCACAACCTCCCTGCGCAGCCTGTGCCAGTGCTCTGTCACCCTCACAGGGAAAAAGTTTTTTCTAATGTTTTTGTGGAACCTTCTGTGTACCTGCTTGTACCCGTTGCCCCTTGTCCTGTCATTGGACATCACTGAAAAGAGCCAGACACTATTAGTAAGAACATAACGTTATATGGAAGGGTAGTCCTTTGCTTTTGTCTTTTTTACATTAAGGCAGAATTGAGGATAGCAAGATGATGCTGAGTCAAGATAGTCACGTCTGTAACTCTTCCAGGGCTAGCGCCAAAATAAGAATGAGACATGACAAGGAGTCTTGAGCAAATGGAAGTGATAAAGCTGAAAACACAAATGTGAAGGGAAAATTGTTCCTATGAGCTCCATCTGTATTGAAAAAGACTGTGTCAACAGCAAGGTTTACATTTTTTTGGCTGCATGCTTGCATGGGACAGAATGTAGTTAAAACAATTGCTTCAAAAGCTTCATCCTAAGCAAAGAGATGTCTGGAGAAATAAATGACTGACACGGCACATCAGGTTCATGGCAGGTGCTTGCTGGGTCAGGTTCTGGGCTTTTCCACCTGCACAAAGCCAAAGCATTTCTAATGATTTCAACAGAGCAGTGTTGCACAAAGATTTGTATAGGGAAAAATAGAATTTAAAGTGGCAAACATGATGGGAATACAATCTTTCAGATTATTTGCAGTGTTTTTCCCCATCTGTTTTAACCACTTCCTGGCCAGAGTGCAGCGAGAACAAAGCCACGATCATCTGAAACGATTCTCAAGGCATTTTGAGAGATGCTCTTGCAGCACAGATGAAGCATTAATGTAGTGTTGCTTTGGCGTGCCTGGGGGATTTATGTCGTGTTGATTCAGTGGTGAATCAGGCAGGCAATATCCAGTGCTGTGAGTGGTACTGCTAATGCTGTCAGAGAGGGCTGGAGCAGCTGGCAGGGGGAGGATGGGGATGCGGCTGCAGCAAAGGGGTGGCTGAAGAATGGGAGCAAAGAGCAGAAGTCGGAGATGGTAGGTCACAGGTAACAGTAGACCTTAACAGGTGTTGTCTTTGTGTCTGTTAACAGTGATTTTGTACATGCAGTCATACTAGGTGGTAAATATGTACTTTTTCTGGAGGCATGTCTTGGGTTACTTATACTTTTGTGAGCTCTTTTATGTTACATATTGTTATTAAAAAACCACATAGCACTGCGAGTATTTTACTTTTTTAAAAAGGAGCTACTGGCAATTATTATTACATCAGTAAGAGGCAACATGAAGGCCAAAGCATTTGACACCTCCTGTACTTATTGACAACATTAAATTCTTGCAGAGAATGACTTCTATTTAAATGAGCAAATATCTAAATGACTAACTTATTCACATTTTTTGCATGAAGCTCTTCTTGGTTATAAGCTCATAAATCATAAGCAAAGTAAGTTTTATCAGGATTTGGAATTAATGGAAAGACTGAGCTTAAAAAGCTGCTTCATAAAGAGAAGTGAGGAGATTTCTCTGTGTGTACAAGACCTGTGATTTTTGAAAGTGTGTCTGCCAGCCCAATTTTATCTCTGTGCTAGTAGGATCTCTTGGAGAAGATCCTTATATGGCTGGTATTTCACCTTCTTAATGTCTGTTATTTAGTTTTGCAGGGCCTACACATGTGAGAAAACCCGCTCTTATTGGAGTTTATTTTCTCTGTGTTCTATAAAATTAAGAAAATAAAAAATCAAGAGACTCACATTACTTGGCCCAATTGGGCTTTATTGACTGATGCCTCCACTGGCAGGGAACAGGCATGGGTTTCACAGAGCATGCTTTCCAAACTGATGTTACTGAGAGAGTTGTCTGAGCAAAGAATCAGGCTCTTTGACTCACCGTGACTTCTGGTGTCTAATACAGAAAGGATGCTAACAGCCACCCTGATTTTGAAAGCATTGGGAAAAAGAGAACTACTGCTTTGTCTTTCCCCTCCAACAGTAAAAGCAGAGGTGGAGAGGGTAAAATTACCATTTGTTGAACATTGTTCCCAAAACACTTCAGAGAAGGTGAGGCTTTCCTGAACATATTGCGTGATTAATTTGTTTCCTCTGCCCCACTGACTTGGAATGAAATTTTTCTCCTGCCTGCAGAGCATAAGGCACACTCATCTCCCCAGCTCTAAGGTGAGCAGCACTTTGCTGCCCGGATTCCCACGGCAGCAACAAGCAATCTTGTCTGCTAAGATGTTCTCCATCATCGCGGGGCTGTTCCTGGTGTCTCAGAGGCAACAGTCGGGGTCCCTGGGGGGAAGGTCACAGCTGGCTGCAGCTGCTCCGACACTTCCCTTGCAGAGGGAGGAATGCACATTGAAAAAGAGAAAAACTGTAATGAAATCCATTAACAACTGCTAGGAAGGAAACAAGCTAGGGGAGATGCATTTTTGTAGAACGAAAACTATTTCTACAAAGCCGCCTTCTGTGTTGCCGTAACTGATGACTATGAAACAGGGTCCATGCTGGATGGCAGGGCAATGGAGATGCAGAGCCCCAGGCTTGCTCCCTGATCCGACACAGCAGCTGTGACAGAGGTGCTGGCAGGAGAACTGCCCTGCTTGGCCGCTGCTTTCTCTGCGCTCAAGGGAAGGAAGCTCTGTGAAAGCCAGGTTCTCCGTATAAGGGGGAGTGTATGCTTTGGGCAGAGGGAGAAGCACATGAGAGCTGCTTGTTCTTCTTCCCTCAGGCTTAACGGAAAATGTTTTTCTCACATCTCTGTCTGTCCATCTGGCTGCTTTGGTGTGGGAGAAAACACATGCTGAAGCCCATATATTTCACATGAATGAGATGCAAATACTGAACAAGAATTTCAGGATTTGTTTAAATGTGGTTCTTTTTCTAAAGGTAGGCTAATGTGATCCTCTGAGGTGTGCAATTACATGTTATGGCAAAGCTTGCTCCATTAAGAAATCCTGTCTCTGATGTCTGGTTTAGGCTTTTGTAGTAGCATCTCTCCCAGTTTAATAAGCTGGCATATGCAATTCTGTTTACTATCTTATCCAGTGTATTTTGTCCCGCACAGAGTTTGGAGGTGGTGAATAGGCTTCTGCTAACCCACTGGCTGTGTCAGCAACTTCTGTAAAAATGACAGAGGTCTCATTCAAAGATTAAAAAAAAATCCTGTCATCCACAAATTATTGCAGGATTCCTTAAGCACCATGTTTAGTTCCTGCTGGCAGAGTGATTTAAAAGGTTATTTTCCAAAGGGACATAAAAAGGTTATTTTCCAGAGACATACAAAAGTTGTAGGAGGTCCTCCTTGTCTGGGTGCTGGACAGAGCAGTGATGCTCTGTGCTCTCTGTCCATCAGTCCATTCCATCTGCCACCTCTCATGCACAGGAGGAAGGTGGTAGATGATGGCACACAGCAGCAGGTAGGTGCCAAACTCATCCACTGAAACAAAAACATCATGGCAGATGAAGGTTTGGTGGTGATCTGTCTCAGCAGCTTCAGTTTAGCATTGCCTGCTTTATTGAGCCATGATCCTGTAGAGGATTGCTTAATAATTACAGGGTAAAGTCTCCGCTGCAGATACTGGCTTTCATCTGTCACAGACTGATGGAGTGGAGCCGTACTGATCGCTGAGCCTCTGCTTGTTGGCTGTGATTGATTCTTGATGCTTGAGATAGTGTTGCTGGTGTTGTTACTAGTTATTAAAAAAAAACACAAAAAAACCAAACACCAAAACAAGAGAATCAGCTTCTGTCACAGCCAGAGATTCACAGAATTCATAGAATCATACAGAATCATAGAAAGATTTGGGTTGGACGTAAACTCAAAGATCATCTAGTTCCAACCCCTCTGCCATGGCAGGGACATCTCCCACTAGATCAGGTTGCTCAAGGCTCCATCCAGCCTGGCACTGAACACTTCCAGGGATGGAACATCCACAGCCTCCCTGGGCAACTTGTTCCAGTGCCTCACCGCCCTCAGGGTAAAGATCTTCTTCCTTATATCTGGTCT
>NW_009732534.1:54113-77008 GCF_000703405.1 Apaloderma vittatum | reverse complement strand
TCTTCCAGCTTCCACACGTTACCCCTTGTCCTATTGCTATTTACGCCCGTGTAAAAGGTCCCTCCCCAGCCTTCTTGCAGGCCTCCTTCAGGTTTTGGTTGGAAAAGATCTTTAAAGCCATTGAGTCCAACCATTAACCTAGCACAGCCAGGTCCACAATAAGGGGAAAACTTTGATGAACAGGTACTTCCAGAGCTTTTAGAGAGCTCCTCTGGTGGTCAGGTACCTCTGGCTTTCTGGGTGACTTCACTCTCAGAAGTATTTCTTGAAAGTATACTTGAAAATTAGGGCAGGGCCTAGTTTCTCAGCACTGCTGCATAAGCCCAGCTTTATCAGACACAGGAGAGATTTACTCTTTTAAGTTTCCTTTCGAATGACTCCCTTCAGTCCAGCCTTGTGAACCAAGTTTGGGTGAGGCTCTCAGATATGTTCCAATCCGTCCATGACAAGTATGTCCAAGGGACAACAAAATGTTGAAGGACAGTATAACATTAGCTATAAAACCAGGTGTGATCCCTCACAGATCCTGTGGAGTCCAGGCAAAAAGCATAAAATCCCAGGACAATAATAGCAGACGGAAGCTGGAAACACTGTCTCTTACTGATGGGTCATTCATCTGCTTCAGGAGCTCTATGAATTTAAGATGCCAGCAGCTTCTTTAAGTTGTTTTTCTTTTATACCAGTAACACAGGTCAAACTTAGGGCAATATTGTTAGACTTTAGGCTAGTGCCACGTGAAGCTGGTACATGGGATGCCAGCTCCCTGCCTGTCCTGTTGGGTACTTAGAAGGACAGCACAGACAGCCTTGGTTGCACTAAATGTTTAATGTAATTAACCAGCTTCATGTTTTGAAGGGAATTAAGGTTGTTCATCTTGTTTTTCCAGCTTTTTAAATCAATTTTCACTGTGAAGGATATAGTGATAATCAAACAGAGTAAGAATTCTTAGCTGACAATCCACATCCCATCTTGTTTTTCCTGAAATGGATCTTCCAGTATTAAACAGTATCTCCCTTCGCTGAGATTAAATAAAAGTTTCTAAGAGTGGTTTCTTTATTCTTTTTTTGTATTTCCTTTGTTTTGTGAATAAATAAAAGCTACAGACATCTTCAGCACAGATTCAGTACTTAAATGAGCTTCCAACTGTTTCTACAGAGCAGTGGCTCTAGTAAGAAGACTTGTATAGTTTGTGCAAATGCTTATACAGAGAAAATTACATCTTAATAATTACTTTTTATGTCATGTAATTTCCTGAATACAAACAGTTGTATCTGGTATGCTTTCACTGAGTGGGATGCCACCACTCCTGGATGCAAAACCGGGATAATTCAGACAAGATCTGACAGGATCAGGACTTGGAAATGTAAGTCAGCCATAGGAGGCAGGTTGCAGAGCAGTCGTGGCTGGTGATGAAGTAGTGACACAGGTATCCTTCTTCTCAGCTGCTCCATCACAGCTTGTCAGCAAATGACAGGAGAGTGTAATTCTTTGTCTCTTGTGTTTATAATCTCAAAATGAAATCCTCGTCTTGTAAATAGAGTTATATCTTCTGGTTGCTCTTTTACCAATTAGCATGGTGTCACTTCCATTTCCAGAACTTCTGCCCACTAGTATCCTATGGTCAGGCCAATTATTTTGAGCACACTTTAATCGAATTTGACATTTTAAAAAAAATAAAAATATTCCCTTGTGCATTTGGAGTTTAGCAATTTGATTTAGATAATCAGATCTTGTTCATATATCCAAATAATTCAGAAGAGTTTCTCCTGGTTATCTGTGACAATATAGGACAATGGATTTGCACAATTTTTAAACCAAATATGAAAACATTTGAATCCTGTGAGTCAGAAAGAGCTTTGACCTGAAATTTAATTACGGACTGGAAAATAGAAAAAGTGGGAGGATGCAGGAGAGGATTAAACAAAAAATAAAATCCCAGGTCAATCAAGACTGCTCCTGTTAAATGGTCTAAAAAGCTCTTATCATAGAATAATTGGGCCTTATAAATGGAATAAATTTGAAAATTAGGAGAAGTAGAAAGTGAAAACTTAGCAATGTGATTTCTATCTTCATTTTTAATAAAAATGAGTGAGCTGCAAGGAAGAGTAGAAGGCAAGCTGAAGTCAAAGGAAGCACATTTGTAACTATCCGTGTCCTAATGAGTAGTATTAGGAAACCATATGTAAGTATTTAATCTCAACTGTAGCAGATTGAATACATTTTGTCTTGTCTGGATGAAACAAGCCCAAATCTATCAAGTATTTGGGTTAAAAAACAGTTGGTAATTCTGTTTACTGCAAATAGAAACCGAAGAGCCATGCCCAAATGCTTGGTAAATACTGGAAGCAGATGAGATGAAAGTTTAAGTTCCATTATCAGTGGTGATCAGACAGGTGGAAAAAGGAGAAATAAATTTGCAAATGACATCAGGTGTTTTTAAAAAAAATGCTTCACTGAATGTATAGTAGTTCATAATTACTGTGATGCTGCAAACAGACTTTCATGAGAAAAGATTTAAGAAAATTGTTTGGATTCTTGTAATACAGAGTATTAAACTTAGATTGAATTAGTACACTTTAAATCTTTGTAAGGCTATGACTCGACTGCTCCAAAAAGGGGCTTTAGACACATGCTAGAGATGCCAAATTGAAATCCACATTGCCGTTAAGTCTTTCGTAACTTGTGTAGACGATGTATTCACCTCAGTTAGTCAAGAGCTTTTCACAGAGAACAGACTATAGACCCAAATGATCTTTGTCCAAGGAAAATACTTCAATAAGTCAGATAGCTCCAAATAAAATACAGTCCTCTTCAGCAGTGGAGGCAGTCCAGCGTATGCATGTCTTCACTATGCACAGGAGATGTGCAGGTACTTACCAGGACTGACAAGCTCCCAGCTAGAGCAAAAGGTGATGCTTGGTTAAGTGTAATTATGTGTTTAGTCTCTGGATCTCCCATAAATGGAGAAAATCTAGTAGGATCCAGCAGTGGCCTCAGGAGAGTGGGAGGACCTGATGAGGTGCAGGTAGCAGTGCAGTGCAGTGCTGCAAATAAAGCCATCACTGGAAGTAATGCTCTAGAAAGTTAATGCAGGAAGGAATAGCGGTGACAAGTTTGTCTGGAAAAACTAATTAAGGGAAGTCTAGGAAAGCAGTTTTATCAAATTGGTTTTCATCAAAAGCTAATCCAAATTTAACCAAGATCTCTAGGGTTAAGGCTTCATTATCACCTGATGCGGGCTGAACACATCTGTCTTTGACTAACTGAAGATTTGATATAACACCTATTTAGAGAAGTAATTTACAAGTGTAACACTTATCTGTATGGACAGAGATGTTCTTAATTTGCTTAAAAATATTTGCTTTATATTTGTAAAGACTGAATTTGATATCAGGATGTTAGGGTGGCAGTGACTAAGTCCTAGCTTACTTCACTGGAGAAATAAACTCTTGGTCTTGTGATTGGATCTTTACATGATTGGATCTTTACATGTAATAGATGTGGAAAAAAAGGAAAATAAGGCCTTTAAAAAATCAAATAGGGTCACAAAGTTCCGGAGAAATAGAATCTCCAAGGAAAAACCAGAAAAACTGTGTCGTATAAATTCCGTAGGTGCAAATGAAGAGCTCTATACATCTGCTGACCAATGTAAATATTACGAATTTTGATTTTCACATTTAAGTTTCTGTACACTAAGTATAACATGAGTAAAATCTAGAAGTTTTAACTGTTAGAGGTGAAATGAGATGGCACAGAGGCTGTAGCAGTCTGCTCCAGACCCAAGATTTCCAAGAGAAGTCACTATCGTTAATGTTCACGACTACCTCCAAGCCAAAGCATACCATGCATTGGACATTTTGCAATGGGCAGCCTATTGATGCTGTGTTGCAGTACCCATGTGCATCAGGGAGGGAAATGGTACATGAACAGTAATCATAGAATCATAGAATGGTTTGAGTTGGAGGAGACTTTAAAGCTCATCCAGTTCCAACCCCCCTGCCATGGGCAGGGACACGTCCCACTAGACCAGGTTGCTCAAAGCCCGATCAGGCCTGGCCTTGAACATTTCCAGGGAGGGGGCATCCACAGCTTCTCTGGGCAGCCTGTTCCAGTATCTCACCACGACAATGCCACTGATTCCTGTGGACCAGAAACTTAGGAGAAAGAGGAAAGGGAGGAGGAATAAAGGTGGCCTCTAGGACATTGCTCTTGATTATACTTGACCTGTTTTAGTTGGAGTAATTCTGCTCGTCTCTAGCAACAAGCATTTCCTAATGTATTTTACCATTAGGTGTTACACCCTTTGCTAGTTGCTGGGTGGTGTACGTGTAGGTTGGTCTCCATGCAGTTCTCATTTAGGGCATTCTTTTGACTAAATAACTGCCTCAGCACTTTTTTTTTAAAGATTGGAGGTATATGAATATTTGAGATTACTTATGTAATTCTGCAGAGCAAAAAAAGATCATGTTTAAGATCCATCAGCTGTGATACTGACCCTGGAAGCTACACGGAAATGTGTTTTAGATATTTACGATGTTCTGTCAAAGAATATATGTTTTTCTTCATTTCCATGGAATTGTGGAGCTCTGCTGATATAAAGCAATCCTGATCCTGCTTAAATCCACTTGACAGGATGCCTAAGACAAATAACTTGATCTTATTAATAGATAAAAAAGAAAAAGGTTTCCTTAAAAAATGTTATTAAAGAATAAAATTAGAAGAAGTGGTTTCTCATTTATAGCTCTCCTTTCTCAGCTTAGGTTTGAGTATGCGATACAGAGTCTTACAGATCTGTGACTGTTCACTGGCACTGCTCCTCAGTTCTCCTCAAAAGCAGGTTGGAGTTTGGCTCCAGTGAAATGCTTTGAAATAAAGTTATTTTTTAAAAATGTCTATAAATTCCCTCTAGACATCTCCCTCTTATTTTGCTGTTTCATGTTACAAACTCATATGGATTAATTTGGAAGTGGCATGTCTGTGATCATTCATTACTCAGGATAAACAGTCCCAGTTCCCCAAAAATTTGACAGCAAAAATGAGCCCGCAGAACTGGGACACCAGTGACAGCTGCCTGGTCCCGCTGTTGAGCCTCAGGCCTGACCTGGTAGGACCTGCTAAAAGGGTGAGATACGGCCCCTAGGGGTTGACCATCAAGTCACCAATTAATACTAATTGCATGGGAAATTATTGTAACGCTGTGATGGTTCATCAGGGACCTGGAATGAGTTCATAGCTGCACTGCACCCGAGGCGGCTCAGTGTCTCTTGGGGTTTGCTTCTGGAAGAAAACACGTTGTTGCTTGCTTCTGTGTTGAGTAGCAGTGTTCTAAGATCTGAGTTATGATTACTGTGGAGGAATCTGAAACAGCTACTATCTATTGTGGAGCTTGGCTTGGGAATATTTGAGTTAAACTGCAAAATTCCAGTTAGTTTCAGCAGGGATCATCGCTGACTTCTCTGGAACTGCGCCAGATCGCTTCTCGTTTTCTGATAGGAAAGGAAATTTGAAGTTATGTGAAATGAGTGAAAGCTGCACGCGATGGTCCTTTCAAAATAAGAAAAATACAGAGGTCGATGTTAAAAGGGCTTTCTGCTTTGCCACTCTGATATTCAAGGGGAGCTTCACAGAAAACTGACTACCGACTCCCTCCCTTCCTAGTGACAGCTGTAAACATCTGCTGAGGATGTCATTCATTGTCTTACCCTACAGTCACTCTTTAGGATCATGAAGTATCATGCCTTCTCGGAAATTAAACTGGCCATGCCGTGGGGAGGGAGCGAGCAGCCAGCGTGCTCAGAGGCTCTCCAGAGTGTGAGAGTTTCTGAGCGGTGCAAGATAACTCCTCAGGAGGGAGGGAGCTACTTTCCCAGCCCGTTTGGGAGGGCGGGCGGTGGCGGGTGGGATGTGCGGGGCACGCTGCTGCCTTGTCCCGCAGCGATTTCGCTCTCTCGTATAGGCAGGCAAGGCTTCAAGTCATCAATTGCGTTTCATGTCACTCCTCCCCTATTTCGTCTGCTCGCACACGCAGCCACCCACAGACCCAAAACAAAAATGTGCGAAGCGAGGCAGGAAGCACTCTCACCAGCGCAGATTTTAGGCACTGGGGTGCCCGTCCTGCACCAACACCATCTTAGCTCCTCCTGAACACAGCGAAGCTTTGGCTCATCACGAGTACATCGGCATTTTTCTGCTGTCCGTTCTCATCAGCCCGAACTCCCAAAAGAGACGAGGAAAAAAAAAAGAAAAGAAGTCTGGGGCTCTACATGAGCTTGTCTTTGTGCCAGCCTTGGTTCGTCGGGCTGACAGAGGCAGCATTGTTCACAGGCTGCGGCCAGCTTGGCAGCCAGAGAAGGTGGGGATCTGCGCCGCGCATACAGAATGGGTGAGGAGCCGAGGGCAGGGCTGGAGAAACTCCAAGAGCTGCCCTAACGACCAGAGGTTGAGTTTCAGAGCGCTCGTAGCTTCCCGTGGTGCCTTCTGCACGATGCAAACGGGATACGGAGTGAGGAGTCCCTGTTAATCAAAGGTAATGTTTTTATCGTTGCAGTAGAATGGAGGCGGTTGCTGTGGTGGCAGTTATTAATTAAAATACGGGTGGCACAACAACAGGGAGAAAAGTTGTGAAGTCTGCCATGCTCCTTAGGAGAATAAAACTTTGTGGTGGCATCGTGCTGCAGCTGAGGGTTGTTGAAGTTCTTCTGGTCTCCTTTTTGCGGGCTTACTTCGCATTACCAGTGATGAGAAAGTCTGTATGTGCTGCCATCGGAGGAAGAAAAGATCATTTATCTCCCTGTCCAGCTTTCTTACTTTTTAAGCCAGAAGCTACTATGTATATGCAATATTAAATAGTTTTTGCTAACAGAAATGCATTAACATATAGCCATTAGGCAAGGTAAATTCTTCTTCCTATTACCAGAGACACCCCTGCAGGTACTCCCTGGGGTATAAAACATCCTGCACAGTGGTAAAGAATTTAACATTAGTTCCACACATCTCAGCAGAAAGAAAAATTATTGTTGCATTTATTTTTTTTCAGCCTCTTTGTAATAACCGAAATTACACAGACTGTGCTAAACAGTTTTTATGTTGTTGTGCAGGTATTTCTCCAGTGTTCTTACGCCCTTGATGATGTTTTTTAAATTGCTAAATTTTTAAAATTACTGATTTTTAAAATTACTTGGGTTTAGATTACTGTTTTTCTATTTCAAAAGTACAGGTATATTTTGTCTGAGCACTTATGCAGGTCTTTTGCTGTTCTTATTGCTCTGTGTCCCTTGTAATTGTTAACTGTATTTTTGAGAGTGCTTATTGCTACTTGGGGATGAAAATGAATGTTACCTTAAACGTGCACACCTTGGAGCTGCGACTGTTGTTGATGTTGCGTGGCCAGGTTGATGTGCTTTTGGGTTTGGGTTCAGGAGCCCCTGGCACAACTCCAGCTTTGGGTACTTAATGTCACAAATGGCATTTGAAAGATATTGTTTGGGGTTTCGGCTTTTGGGGGGTTTTTTTTGAAGAGAGATAAAAAAGAGGAGAATGTCATTTGTGCACTGAAGGGCCTTCCTCTCTCTTGTTGATGTGTGTATGTAGCAGCACTGTTCATTGCACGTAATTCGGGAGAACACAGCTCGTACCTCCTGTTTGCCTGTCGACACGTTGCAGCCCCAGAGGACACACACTGCTTTTGTGCTCCTGTTGGGTTTTAATCTTTCGGGAGCAACTGTTTGAAAGAATAAACACATTGCCTTGTAGGAGAAACTCTGGAAAACATCCTGCTAGTGACAGCGGCAGCCGCTGCCCATCATGTTGAATGTCCCTCTGCCAAAACCAGCGGGGCTTTGCTAGCTGGCCAGCTGAAGGCTGGGAGCTGCAAGTTCTGTAACCACAAGGATGGGCAAAGGAAATAGCATTTAGAAGTGTTAAATCTAGGTTTATCCTGGCCCTCAGCTCGGGGATTTGCGGCATCCCCTTTGTGCGGGAGTGTCCATGCCCTAATCGACACGTACCCCCCCAGACTGCTTGGTGGTGGGGCTGTGCCGGGCACTGGGCAGGCAGGTGATGAGCCTCTTCACTCCCTCCTCGCAGGCTTTTGCCATGTGCCCCTCCTCAGAGAGAGCAAAACTGCGGGCTCCAACGCAGGGGAGCTGGGTGCCCCCTCCCCAGCCCCACCTTGGCCAGGCAGCAGGGCTGGAGGGATGATGCTGGAGGCTGCATCCAGCCATTTGGGCATTGAATTAAACTGGGGGAGTCTGATGTCTTTTCTGATCCCCATCTTAATGATGCCCTTCTCCTCGGGGAGACATGTTGCAGGCGCCTGCTACAGTAAATAAGGACATGTTAATATTTTTTGTAATCTGTCAAATGAGAGATATTTATGGTCATTACCTCCATGAGAGAAAGAACTGAGACCCTAGATTAGATTCTGTGTCTTTCAGTGATTTTCTTTTCAAGTGTGGAAATCCCAAATTAGCTTGTCTGCACAAGCAAAAAAATGGAACCAGAATAATTAAAGAGGTTGCAATTCACAGCTGTTTTTCAGTGGATGCTTTAGTAAAGGCGCTCATATCAGGAAATTAAAATATATGTGTGGATAAATGTGGATTTAGATTAAATCAAAATTGGTTGTTTATTATAGTGAATATACTGCCTTATAGTGGTGTAGAGCCTGTCCATGTAGTTCCATTGCTGTGTTTTAACTGGTAAACACAAAGTTTCATTTGCTATTAGTTTAAAAAAGTGGAGCAAATACAACTCCCATGCATAAAATAATCCTGCTTAAAGTTCATTTTCTAAGTGCTGCGTGCCTCGTTTATACAGTGACTTTTATAACCCATTTCCTTCAGAGTATATGACACTAAGAGGGCAGGGTCAATTTAAAATTGATGGCTTTTGCTTACACAGTCAGCTTTCATCTATTGTATATGTGTCTGTAAACAAAAAGATGCAGCAGAGCTTGTGATGGACGTAAGCATGGGCAGGACCTTTGCGGTAACTTCTTAACTGTCACTTTGGTTTTTTTCAGCACAGAAGCTTTTGCTTCCTCACTGGGAGAGTCTGTATGAAGACCTACATGGATGGTCTTGTAAGGTAAGGAATACACCCACTGAGAGTCAGGTTTTTTAGGTTCGCCTTCCTAATTTCGCATGGAATTCCTTTGTGAGAAGCTGCTTCCCTCTGCATCTGATTTCTTCCCAGAAGGGCTTTCATACAGTGGTCCTTTGTTGTTCATTAGTAGCAAATATGTGAGCAAAATTAACTTTTTACTGTGTAGATGATACTATGTCTTGGTGTAGCAAGTCCCTGTGCAGCATCACTTGCCGTATTTTGTTCATCTTGGCAGTGTTAAATTAAAACAGGGGAATGTGGTGTGTTTTCTGATTCCCAGAGATACCATCCCTTTGTGGCCTTCCCCTGCCACATTTAATGTCACCTTTCCTTCTCAACCTTTCCCTCCTATCTTCTCTGGCTGGGTGGCAGCCCCTATCATCAACTCACCCCTTCAGACCTGGTGCGCTCGAGGTTTGATCCACAGGCTGATGGTCAGCAAATAGCATCATTCGTACCTCCCCTCCCCGGACCCGTGTCTGTCGTATTTTACTCGATCTCACGCACCGAGTGAACAAATCAGCAATCGATAAATGAAGAATCTGTTTGAAATATGACGACTGAAAATTGTGTAGCTCTCCCATTTTCAGGTCCTAAAAGACAGGGTTTTATGCAGCACTAGGTACATTACACAGAAAGTCCGGGAGTGTCAGTATAGCATAGCTGTGCTGCTTGTTTCCTTAGTCTGCTTGTTTAGGGATACTCAGAATATTCATCTTAATCATCTGTTTCCGCTGCATAGTAGGTACAGGAGGAAATACCACAGAGAGCCCTGTCACTGGGAAAATGCATCATTTGAATGTGCAATGTAAATATTTTAACTAAGCAAATGTAAACACTGTTTTGCCTTTAGGATGGGAAAAGATTGTCACAGTCAAAAATGAGCTGACATAAGAGTGACCCTGTATAGATGAGATACAAAATTGTGTTCACACGTTTTGGTAATCAAAACAGAGCCCTTAATGAATTGCCTAGTGTGAAAGGAATTACAAACACAAACGTGCCTGACACAAGATGACTGGAAGTCACTGCTATATTAACATTAGAAGGAAGGACTTTCAGGATTCATGGGGATCTGAGGTCGATGGAGGGGATGATGTGAGATAAGAGAGATGAGATGATGAGAGATGTGAGATGGTGGGAGCTAGAGAGAGCATGGAGACCCTGGAGGAGAATCTAAACCATCAGTATGCTCTAAATGCCCATACTCCTCCGTGTCTCTGGCTATGCCTTGTGTTCACCATGCCAGGACAGTTAATTCAGATGTTTCCAAGGGTTAGAAGATGGTGGAAGCAACAAAGATACTAGATATAGCAAGAAGAATCGTATTTCATTCGCAGATGGGCTGTGGGTTTTCCAGTTGGTGGATTCAAAAGGAAGCAGAGTTTTTAGGGAGCTCCGAGCAGTTGCTCATTAGCTCTGCCTGCGCTGGCTTTGTAGGTGCATTGAAGACCTATAGTCAAGTGGTACTTGATAGAAACCAGACATGGGATTTAACTTCTGGGGCTGAATATGGTCCTGAAAAATAGTGCTATAGCATCGGGTGCAGAAACCTCCAGATGGCACTTGGCTTTATTATGCAGTAAATGCTAAGAAGTAGAGACCCTCAGTGGTCTTTAGACATGCATCAGGTTGCTAAGCAGAAGAATCATGTGGAGATGGTTTCATTGACTGTATGTGTGAGCCTGTCGATTGTTAATACCAGAAGAGGAAGGAAGGACACTGAGGATTTGACTAGACTCGCTGGATTGTGAGAAACTCATTAGATCTTATTTCTGTAGGCACAGATCTATGTAAATGCCCAAGCAAGGGAGCCTTCATTACTGGAATAGCTGTGTGTGTTTTTTAAAGTTGATTTTTGCTTGTATTACCAACAATGGGCAATATATTAACATCTGTCTCACATTTGCTATTTCTTTGTTCTAACAGCTGGAAATTTACATTTACACATAGGCCTCAGAGCTAAAAATGTCATTCCCTAGGTTAAAAACCCATACTGATTTTTGTCATTCTCCTTGTTAGGAAAGGAGTACTGGAAACACAGGCAAAAGACAAATGGGAGGGGCAGCCCCCAAATGATAAATGCTTTCAGTTGGAGCTCAGATTAATCATGTATAGCATAGCCTAAGAGTGTCATTGTCTGCCATTACTACAGCAATTTAGCTTTATTCAAATGAGCAAATCTATTAAGAGTAAAAATTATCCAAAGGAAGTAGAAGAAATCAAATCCTTAAGTCATCAGTGAAGCGAGAAATACAATAGCATTTTTTTCAGTATAGACAAAATTAAGAGCCTTTTTTTGTGTGGATGAGTAGTGTTTTGCATAGATGAGAATAACTTTGATGTTATCCTTGAATAAAACTTATGTTGCTAGAAAATCAATCATTTTATGCAGTAAGTTCATGTAACTACTCTCTAAAATATAGATAATCCATATCTTCTTTACCTCCTAGACAGATGTATCAATTTGCATGGGAAAGCATGAATACATTCAAAAGTAAGAATTTTTTCACTCCAGGAGCAGGAAGCTCATACACTTTTGCTGAAGTGTTGTATTGTGCTCCCCCCCCAAAAAAAAAAAAACAAACCAGGGATCTAAAATGACTTCTTTTAGCACAGGGAAGAAAAATAAGAACAGATTGCTTTGTAGTGGTGAATTCATAGCATTATTTTTGTAAAAGGAAATAGCATTATTTGAAGGAGGAGTTTAGATAGCCAGATGAGAGATAGGGAATTTAAGAGGAGAGAAGTGCACTTGAAAAATGTTTGGAATGACAGTGTAAACTTCAGGGAGGAAGGGAATTAGATAAAAGAATCTCTGAGAGTGGGAATAATAATATGAAGGGGAACAGACTGTGCTGGTGAGATCTTTTGGCCTAGGTTTTGAAAAGAATTCAGAATATGATCTCCAATCTCTGCCTTTGTTTGGGAGGGGTAATGGGAGTTTTTCCATTTACGGTAAAGTGGAGTACAAATGTCATTGCGCCAGCTGTTAAAATATTTAAAAATCTACTTCAAAGTGGTTATTTATTGCAGTGTTAAAGTATAGACTGTTGTGGTCAGACGAAAGAGAGAAATTTGAATCAGTCCCAAAAAGTGGGATGAAAGCATAATTTATGCTTTCCTGAGAGGGCTTTGGACCACTAGTCCGGTCCAGCTCATTCTCACTCAGTTTGGAAGAGACTGTTTTTTAGGAAGCTTTTTTGCATTAAGTGAGCAAATCTCAAGGTTCAAATCTGCAAGGGGAACTTGAGGAAGCCTCTGTCAAAGTCAGAGATAAATAAGGTGCATATTTTGAGCCCAAAAACACCATCTGAGGGTGGCTTTGCAGAGCACGTGAGGACCGTGGCATCTCAAGCATCTCTGGCATACGCTTGAGAGCTGGCTTGTGTAAAGCAGCGTTTGAGCAACCTGATCTAGTTAAAGCTGTCCCTGCTCACTGCAGGGGGGTTGGACTGGATGACCTTTAAAGTTCCCTTCCAGCTCAACGCATTCTATGATTCTATGATTCTGCGGAAGGTGGAAGGGCTACACGGGAGCTCCCATGCCTACAGCTGCTTTGGAAGCTGCTTTTTCGTTGTGGTACGGAGTAACCTGTGATCTGTGCCTACGTAGTCATTTCTGTGTAACACAGTCTTCAAATTCATGTCTACATGTCACCAGATGAACAGCAGTAATTCCAGCATTGGGTAAATCTGTCTGTGAGATGAATTTATACTTGCGTTTTTGTAGACTATCAGTAGCCGTAGACAATACGCTGTCATCAGACCGGGTTTCTTAGTTCTGCTCTTGTGGCACAGCTCATTCCATTTCAGTGTATGTCAATTAAGAAGAGTATGCTATAATAATATTTTACATTTCTACAGCACCTCTCATCCCAGAGTACTTTATAAATCGTGTATATTCAACACCACTGACCTTTCGCAGTCCCTTGAGAGCAGGAGAACAACCGTTTTACAAAAGCAATACAAACCATAGGCATTTTTCTTCTATAGTACCGCAGGGAACCTATTTATTACAGAATGAATTATATGTTCCCTAAGCTACAGCTTCCATTTTTAAAGACCTATATTGAAAATTTCCTCAAGATAAGATGCATGATCCTACATTTTGTGTACACCATGAACAAAGAGCTAATCCATCTTTCCAAGGCTGGACTCCTAGAAACACTACACTCTTGCCTCTAAATGAACAAGTATCACTACCTCTGTATCACTAATGAACAAGTACCTTGGCTATCATTTTATCTGCAAATTGTCACCTCTCCCTGCAGGATCTGCCCTGTGCGAGAGGTCCTTTGTTTACTGGGGCATCCTTCAAGTGATGTAGAGGCTCAGCTTGTATGCACAACTACCTTGGAGGGGACAGATTTCCTCTGTTTACTTAAGAAAAAAACTCCAAGGGAACTGCTTTCTTTATTTTTAAAGAAGAAAACAGATATGCAGCCTGTTCTACTACAGTATTTGCCAACCTGCCATTCTGGAGGTTAATTTGGGCCTTATTTAATCTGTTGTTTTAAACAGAAGGACAGCACCATTTCTATTTCAGTTATACAGTTCAGCAGATGCTTTACAAAACCACAGTTAACTGTGAATGCTGTAGATGGTAACTCAGTTAATAGTAGATTAAAAGAATCTTTAGGTTTTCATTGTATTGTTTTGCCATTTATCTCTCTTCGTAGCTTGTCTGGGTTTAATGTAGTTTATTCCATTTAGGAGCATTACTGAGACAAACCCCATTAAAGCAGGCATTATAGTCCTTGTTTTGATTAGCACTCAAGGCCACTAGATAATGATGCTTAAAAAAAAAGTCTTGTATTTCTCTCATGGTCATTAGCCCTGTGATCACCACCAACCTTCCTACAACAGTGTAAGTCTTCTATTTTTTTTCCTTTCTAAATCCCAAAGCTGATTGTGAATGCCTTTAATGTGGTTTGCGACATTTGAACTATAACATTTATCTCAAAAATAACAGTTCTTGCTCTTTCAGTGCTCATGCTTGCAAGAAATCGGATCTTCGTATGTAAGATTTGTGGTCACAAAAGATCATTACTAGCTAATATTTTGCAAAGCTATTTCATTGGGGTGATTTTCTTTCATTTTATTTTGTTGAGAGGCTTTCTAGACATTCAGGTATGTACGGATTCTTCTCAAACAACACCCTGACCAGAGAAAGACATTTGCGCTGCCTCTAGCAGCATAGGACCACGTCAGTCCTGGACTGATACAGGCAATTAAAATAATTTCCTCGCATCATGTTTAAAGCAGTGACATACAATTCTAGGACAAAGCCTCTCAGCACCTCTTTCCAACACATTTCTGCACTCAAAGGATGAGCAGCTGCTGTTACATGCTGATGTCTTTTGAGGGTGAATGGCTGTTTTAGGGCATGTTATTGACTGTGTAAATGGATGCATTTTCCCTCCCAGTGTACAGAGTTAACCTCACATGCTCTTCCCTTTCCACATTTTAGTTTTGTTAAATAAAAAGAAAAATGAGAAAAATTACCAGTTTGATTAGTTGGGCTTGACATCTTGAAGGATGGGGAGTGCCCATCTATAATTGCACTCTCTGGCCATAGGGACCAGGCCCTCTCACCTTACAGACACATGAAGTTGCAGGGCTCTAAGGGCAGAAGACTAGCCAGGACAATTAAATTTCTAATAACACAACTGAGTTACTTTACCAGTATTGATGCATCTTACTTACTGTAGATGAACAATGGTGTTCCTGAAAAGAGGCGCTCACCCTAGTCTTTGTCCTTTACTCTTACAGAGCAGAGTTGCCCTGTGTTTTCACTAACTTGCTAGCTCCAGGTGCGAGAGCCCAGCAGTCTCCTCAGGTCCTCTGAGCTGCTCATCAAAGCCTCAGAGCAGGCTGAATGCTTGTTTTCAAGAGCATATTTATGTATAGGGGTGAAAATCGCCACTTTTTGTTTTCTTCTCTTCCTCCTGAAGAGGGAAAAAAAATGCATGCGCAAAAGAAGTATAGCATGGAGAACTTTATCATAGACTTGCTTTGGCTTATTACTCTGCTGGTTCACAACTGATGATGTGTTTCTGGCTGTGACCAAGATCTCTTGGCCCCTGATCCAGCCTGTAGGGAATTCGTGGTGGATAAGTGGCCAGGAGTGTCAAATTTAGAAAATACTAATTTTGGTGGTTTGGTGTTGAGTGATTCTCCAAACCTTCTGAGCACAGAAGCCCCTTTTGCCCTTTATTTGTATTGCAGTTCAAGCCACCTAATCTGTACTCTTTTGGTTTGGACATTTTTTTTCATGAATTTTGCTCACTAGAGCAGCCAGTTCTCCTCTATTCCTACTATTTGTTTTTTCTAGCCTTGCTCACAGTAGATAACTAATGCAGTAGTTAAAATACCATCATGTTAATACTATTTAACAAGGATGGAAACCTGCTTATCTCTGAAGCAGTTACACATGCACCGGGATGAAGCATTAGCTTCAGAGTGGAATAACCTTAGATTTAGTATTTAGCCAATCACCACACTAATTTGGTTCTTCCTGTTATTATTTTTACCTAGATAGGTTCTGCAGTTAAACTAAAAGGCATCTTCCAGTTTCTAAAAACCAGAAGAGAGCAAGATCTCTGGAAGATATTGTTTTAATAAAATCCATTTTAAAAATATGTAAATCCTCACTTGTGAATTCCTGATAAATGCAGAAAAAATTCCCGTAGTTCATGGTTTCTCCTTATTTATTTAATTTATATGCCATTATAACTGTGAATGAGATTTTACAAAACCACAGGGACACAGTCTTTGCCTTAAAGAGATTGTAACTGAAATTAGACACAACATATAATAAATGGCTTCAGTAGACAAAGCAGAATTACACTAAATAAAAACGATTCTTATTGTGTATATTGTATACATTGTAAACTTGTGATAATACAATTATTTGGAAAAGACCTGAATGTAGTGATTAATAACAAAGTTCTGGAGTAAAGCCATCGTTAGTGTTTGCTGTTTTAAACCAGAAAACCTGAGACACTAATGGCTAAACATTGTTTTCCTAAGAGCAATTTACTCGAAGAGCTGGATTTGATGGAGAATATATTCGGTGATGTATTTGACTTATTAGATGCTTTGGTCGGCAAGGATCTTCACTCCATTTTTAGACCCTTCTTATAGACTAGTACTTGCATGTTTTATTACATGAGCCTCTTGGAGGCTCTAACAGGACATCCACACTTTCTTGACCCTTCATCTTGGGTACACAGTGGATAACAAGATTTCTCTGAATTTTAGGTAAATGAGTGTCTTACTCCATACACATAAAGCTCTTTTTCCGCGGTTTAGTTACAAGCACCTGTGTGATAATTTGTTTCTGAGAACAAGCCATAACTGCGCAGTACATCATTATTTGAGTATTCCTTAGCAGAAGAGGCTGCCATCCTCCTGTAAATGCTGCATGTACTTGCATCAAATCCTCAGGCTTTATTTTGGCATTTGAATATCTAGACCTTTTGTTTAATGGGGCTTTGGATAACGAAATGAGGTTTGGCCACTGTTCCCAGAGCGCTGCTCACACAGAGCTTGTCTCATCGCTCTCTGGGAGAGAGGAGCAGGGAACACGCCAGCAATGGGAGCAACTGGGTGAGGGACGTGGGGCTGGAGACCACCCAACCTTCCTGACCCTTCAGCAGGTGAGGGTCAGGATTTTTCTCCACAGCAATTTACTAAGATACTAGAGGCGGCTAGCGTACCTGCTCACCTACGCCACAGGATTCCGGTGTGGCTAATTAGTCAATATTTGCACAGCTCTGTGAAAACACTTTAGAAGTGCCAATTATGAATTATAATTATCTCGTGAAGATGATTGGGAGTCCATATTTGCATGTGGATTTGGGCCATGGGAGTAAGCTTTTCAAATAACGGCTCTTATTTAAATGCCTTACCTATTCCTTATCTCTTGTCCTGTGTGGGTTTTTTAAGGATTATGAGAAACATTAGTTTACACTTAGGAAAGACCAGTCAGACCTGGTCTGACTTTCAGTAATGAGTTAGGTACTTAGTCACAGCAGATAAATATACAAACCAAGCAGGACACACTCAGAGATTGATTCTGTCTGTTCAGCAGATGGTTTTACAGAATAGGCATCAGGACAAACCTGCTGAGACTTTAAAACAAATACTTCTAAGTAACGTTGCCATAAGTCTGTTAATACAGTAGCAGTTCCTGTTTTAAACTCTGCAGAGCTCCTACTTTATTTATATCCAATCTATTTACTGAAGTAGAATAGATTTACTCCAGGAAGAGACTTGATCTCAGCAGATTTACACTGAAGGCTGACAGTTAAGTTTCAGCTTACTTTCACAAAATAGTAAGTCATGTTTAGCCCTAGCTGCAGGACACTTAGCTGTTTTTCATAGCGGCACACCAGGATTAAAAATAAAGCAAGAACAGCCAGCAACAGAAGCCCATGACTTGACTTAGAGTTTTTGAAACTCCAGGAAACTTTTCTGTTGCAACAAGAATGCTTTCGTGTTTTTTTCTAAGGTCTCTGCATTTTCTTGTAACTTTATGAATGTTGCTGGCCTCTTAAACTGGATAATAAAAGGCTTTATTATTTATTCTACTTTTCTGTAAATTAGTTGGGTAAATAGTTGCCTCTAATGCAGATTTAATATTTTAGCATGTAGTTGTGTATGTTAATGTTGCATTAAATGAAAAGAAGCCTAGAGTTGCACAGTATCCCACAGAGGGGACGCCGTTCTGCCTGCAGTTATTATACGAAAGCAATTGGGAACAAAATTGGACCAGAAGTTCTCTGCATACCTATCTCTTTTGCAGTAACATAAAATTTAAATGGGGAAAAATTAACAGGGAAATGAACACTTCGTTTAAAAATGTTCATGGGGGAGGAAAACTATTTTTCTTCCCCTAGAATATGGGTCTTTTGATAGCTGTTTGCTCATTTTATGCTTACACTTGCATTCTGTAGCTGCATAGAGATGTTTAATGCCATGTTGATATGAGCCCACCCATTGATGCCCCGGTAGAGGGGTCTTAAATATTCATCTGATGACCAGATTCATGTGGTTTTATTTCCTTCTTTTTTCTCTATCCAGGCTCCTAAGCACCATCAGATAATTAAACATTATAGGGTCTGTGTTAGTGAATGTTTCTGAAAATCTGGTCATTCATTTTTTGTCCTGCCAGCTGGCAGGAGCGTGGTGCTCTGGTGTTGTTCTGTTTGGAGAATAGTGTTATTCTGATATTAGACTAAAATATTTCATCCCTGCATAAATCCTCAAGGCTTTCTGAGAAGGATTTAGTGCTAAGAGCATTCAGCCTTGTGTAGGAAGTGATTGTAGAGGAAGATGCTTTTATCTGTGTGACAATTAAGCAAGGCATTACTGGTAGGAGATTCAGCTGCAAATGAAAATGCTCAAATTTAGACAAGTACCTGCAAGCACCTTCAGGCCCAGTTATAGTTAGTGGTGATCAGGGACCTCTTCAGCTGCCCACCCAGAAGCAGCTGGTGCCATCTGAGATGCTCTGGTGCCATTGAGATGCTCTGGGACGTTTCTCATTGTCCCTAATCGCTATTTGAGAAGCATTGAGAGTATTGTGTTGGTCCAGCCATACCCAGATGCAGGTTTCATCTGCTTAAAGACAGGGCATTGAATGCTTTTTTAAATACCATAGACTATGCCCCTGGGCCCCCAGCTGCCACTCCAGAAGGGAACAAATCTCTTGCAATTCCTGCATCAAGTTGTCCATCTTTGTGGATATGTCTGTGTTGACATCCAGAGAGCTTGGATGCCCTCAGGCAACTCAAGAGGTCCTAGCTGCCAGTGTTCAGGCAACTAAATGACATCCCCAGGAGCTGGTCAGCTGCATCCCGTGTGAGGCTCCATGGCCTGGTAGCCCCTGGGAATGCAGGAGGCTCAGACACACCATTCGCACATAGACGCACTTGGACATCTCACGCATCTCATGATGGGTGGCTGACTCCCACTCATCACGTCACATGTGGGACATTTCACTGAGCCTGCAGCACCACTTGGAACTTTGTTGATAGGAAATGGAAGGGCTGAGAGGAAGAAAGAAGAAAAAAACCTGTAGTTGCTGCCCATGTTACTGTTCTGCTGTGCTCTGTAACTCAGCTGACGATACATGCTGTGGATTTGAACCATGGTCTCTCGATCCTCCAGTCTGATCTGCAGAGCCACAGAACAGTAACATGAGTGATCAAGCCAAGTCAGAGAGCTGCACTGGGTGGATATCAGTGGCCCTGAGGCTTGATCACTGGACAGCACCAGCACGGTGAAATAAATTGGATATCCTGAAATGGGTCAAATGAGTGTCCTTCTGAGACAGCAGCAGGTACTCTATGGTAACGGGCTTGTTTTCTCCATTCATTTGGGCTGACCTTTGAATTTTCCATCATCATTCTGCTTTTTCCTTGCCTTCACCTGAGTTTGCCAGCAGTGCTGTCTTTGTCCATTAGCAGTTGTGTACCAGCTGCTGTGCTTTTTCTTTTTTTGGCAGTTTCTGTGCAGATTGTGCTTGGGTTTTTTTGCCCCAAACATTTTTTTGGTGCATGTCAGCATTTTATCTGTTTGCATGCACTGGGGAATGATAGGAGCCGTGATCTATTTGGGTCAGTGCATGCCAGTGTGTATCCATTCCAAAATAAAAGATTTTCTAAGACTAAATTCTCCCTCAGCAATCTGGTTCTCATTCTTGCCCACATAATATATGTTAGCTCCCTTCTGCTATTTTTAGACTTGTTAAACTGGGGTAAAGAGAGTGACAAGTTTTTCTGTTGTTTTTGCTTTCTTGCAACTGAACTCAGTCTTGCATTTCTCCTATTGGTTAAATAACTCGTGGGAATACATAGCAAAGCAAGTAGTTTAGCAGCTGCCCCAAACTCAGGTCTTAAGATCATGTGTTATAAGTCAGCTGAAAATGCAAAAAAGACTCTCTAAAAGGATGGCATGGTTATTCTTCTGAGAGTAGCTCATCAGTTTGATACTGCATCTAAGTAAATGCAGAGCTGGATGACCTCTGCTATTCAGGCAGTTAGCCAGCTGTTCGTTGTAGTCAAGAATATTTTTCAACAAAAGGCAAAAATAATTTACTATTGCTGCCATCAAATTAACCTGTGTTTCAATTTTCAGTAACTAATGGTCACCCTCTTGATTTGTGAATGGTTTCTTTGAGAACTGTCCCATTAAAATGTTTACTTCTGTGAAATCTGATTGCTTTACAATAAAACTGTCTCCCTAAGCACTGGAAAAGGATAGAAAGAGATTTATTTACCAGAAAGTGTTGGCTTATCCTTTAAAATGAGTCACGTTCAGGAGGGTATTACACCAGGACTGAGCATGGCAAATTTCTCAAAGAATAAAGATAAAGCGATGCAATCCAGACTGCTTGGTGAAGGAAAATCAGACTTGAACAGGGTATTGTAACAGTGATGTATTGGTAAATTGCAAAATATAACTAGCTGTTGAAATTGCTGGGAAGGTATATTGTAGCTGTATATATTCTTGAGCTGATGTCTCATTATCATGTATATTTTTGTGTCTTGCATGTTACTTGATGGTATTTATAACATTTTAGGTAAGCAGGCCGATCACTTCATTCCTATCATTCCGTTGCTTTTCTGAGAGAGTGTTCACAGAATCACAGAATTGTTGAGGCTGGAAATCATCAAGTCCAGCCTATGACCCAGCACCATCACATCAGCCAGACTGTGGCACTAAGTGCCACATCCAGCCTCTCCTTAAACACCTCCAGGGACCCTGACCCCACCACTTCCCTGGGCAGTGCATCCCAGTGCCTGATCACTCTATCCATGAGGAAATGCTTCCTGAGATCCAACCTAAACCTTCCATGAGGCAGCTTCAGGCCGTGCCCTCTCATCCTGTCACTCGTTGCCCAGGAGAAGAGCCTGACCCCCACCTGACTACACCCTCCCTTCAGGCAGTTGTAGAGAGGGTAAAGGTTTGGGGGGTAAAGGCCCAGCCTCTGGGAGGCGATTACCATCCTAGGAATCTGCCCAAGTCCTTCCACACACCCTGCTCCCCAGGTACCAGCTGCTTCAGGGCAGGCTTTGGTACAGCTTCCACTGAAAGCTGTCTCCTCTTAGACTGAGATGACACCAGATTCTGCAAAGCCCATAGTATGCCAAGAGCATTAACTAGGAGCATTAAAGAGCTCAAGCAAGGGTGAACAAGGACCTTGGGAGCTTCCGTAATAAAACCGTGTACATCGATCTTGGGTAGGTAGAGGGAGATGGATTCCTTCACTTTCTCCACAAGATAGCTCCTGCAGCACAGGAGGCCTTTCAACACCAAAGCAAAGCCCAGAGCAAAACAAAAAGATAAGGAGTGCTGCCACCCAGCTTCTTGACCTGCACAGGAACTTGCTGCTTCATAGCTACTCACAACCCCCCTCCCCATCTCCCTGGTAACTCCCCCTGGTCCCCTCCCACAGGGTTACACTCCTGGTAACCTCTCCTGCACGCCAGTAACCCCCATCGGTGATTCTGTGATCTGGGAGCACTGGAGTGGCACTAGTTGCAGTGTGGCAGCACTGGGAGGAACACTGGGAGCACTGGGGAGAGCCACAGAGCAGAACGGGCATCACTGCGGGGAGCTGGGGAAAGGCACTGAGAGCACTGCGGGAACCTGACAGAGCACCAGGAGCACTGCAGGGAGCCAGAGAGAGGAGCTGGGAGCACTGGGGAGGCACTGTGGGAGCACTGGGGTGAGCCAGGAAGCTGTACTGGGTGTACTGGGGCATACCAGCAGAAGCAAAGGAGTGAAACTGGTGGCGATGGGGAGAGCCGGGAACCTGTACTGGGAGCAGTGGGGTGGCACTGCGAGCCAATTTAATATTAATTTCTCAATGGCATTTTATCCATAATGACTCATGTAATGATTTAAGAAGAGACAAAGAGTGATTAATAATTAATATTATTAATATTTACATCAATCAATGAAAATGTAAAACATACACATCTATAGTTAATATGATTACGGCATTAATGGCAAATAATTATTGTTCTACTGTCAGTACTAGATCAGTGGTAAATTAATATTATAAACAAATATGAATTGAAATTAATTTTATTTTTATACACTCCATGATTCATTACTGTGATTGCTGTAAAATAATTTTAATAAATTTAATTTAAAATTTGAAATGAAATACTAATACATTTCATGACAGTTACTAGTTGATATTAACATGTGAAATAAATACACTAAATATTTGATAGAGTTCATGAAGAAGTAATGAATTACTAGATTGTTCAGTTAATTCATTCAGGGGACAGGAAGCAAACACAGAAGCCGTCCACAATCGGGGAGGCCAGGTCGACCAGTGGCCCTTGGAGGATCCCTCTACCCAAAGCTGGACACGGAGGCTTTACCCTGCTTGTGGAGCTGTGGCATTGATGTGGTGGTGGCCTGTGACCCCAAGTGTCTGCCGGTGAATCGCTGGCTGGTGAGTGAAGTTCTTGTGGCTACAACTGGCTGCTGGTGCAACGCTCGCTTGTGAGTGACGTGCTCCCTGTGGCGCTGACTGGCTGCTGGTAAAGTGCTGTCCTGTGAGTCAAGTGCTGGCTCGCAGTGAAGAGTGGTCTCTGGAAAAGCACTGGCGTGATGTGATGCTCTGCTTGTCCTGCCTGCCAGCAGCTGCTTCTCTGTCATCATGCTTTGGCAGCTTGTAATTCAAAGTCGTAGCAAAACTTCTTCCAAGAGGCAAGAAGTATTTATCGTTTTTTCTGCTGTGCTACCCATACTGTAGCGCTT